>NC_023750.2:30360368-30627868 GCF_000499845.2 Phaseolus vulgaris | reverse complement strand
AAGGGAGCACCTCTATTTATAGCCTAAGGTGCTGAAATGCAAGCTACACAAATTCAAAAACTCCCTCCTAAAAAGCTTCTAGAATCGGCGCCAAAACAATGCATGAGGAAGGTGTGACCTCTTCCTTCACTTTGACACCTCCTATTCTACTCCTACACTTATCTACTAACGCACCCCCCCTCCTAAAGCTCCTAACTAAAGCCTAAAAGTGCTATAACAATAGAGGTTTCTAATGTTTCCCTCTAAGCACCTTCAACCTAAGAAATTACAAAAAGAGAAAATAATTGTCCCCTAGCTCCTAAAGCTTTGAACATGCTTCTTGTAAGCCTTTGAGGTGGGCTTTGACCTCCATGGGCATCCTCTACTTGTGCCTCCACCTCTTCTTGAACTTGTTGATTGGCCTCCATGTCCACTTGAGCTTGATCTCCATCATACTCCCCGAGTTGGAGAGAATTCGACCACGAATTCTGGAGACCTACAGAAAAAGGAGTTAGATCGCTGACATTAAAAGTATGACTACCTAAGAATGTATCAGGCATATCTAACTCATAAGCATTGTCATTAATCCTCTTGAGGATTTGGAAAGGTCCATCCCCTCGAGGCATTAGTTTGGACTTCCCTTGAGTAGGAAAACGATCCTTTCTCAAGTGAAGCCAAACCCAATCACCCTCATCAAACAACAATGCTTTTCTCCTTTTATTGGCAAGTTCAGCATACTTGCCAACCTTCTTCTCAATTCTCTTCTTGATGTCTTTATGCAAAGTTTTCACAAAAGAAGCCTTTTCATCCCCATATTTGCACAAGACATCTCCAAGAAGGGGAATAGGAAGAAGATCAAGAGGTGTTAGGGGATTAAACCCATAGACAACCTCAAAAGGAGAATGTGAAGTGGTAGAATTTACTACACGATTATATGCAAACTCAACATGGGGTAGTAAATTCTCCCACACTCTAGGATTCCCCGAAATAAAACATCTCAATAGTTATCCCAAAGTTCTATTCACCACCTCGGTTTGACCATCAGTTTGTGGGTGGCAAGTGGTAGAAAATAAAAGCTTAGTCCCAAGCTTGCCCCACAAGGTCTTCCAAAAGTGACTCAAGAACTTGGGATCTCTATCGGACACTATAGATCTAGGGATCCCATGCAAGCGAACCACTTCTTGGAAGAAGAGGTTTGCAATGTGGCATGCATCATCCACTTTGTGGCAAGTAATAAAGTGAGCCATTTTTGAAAAACGATCCACTACCACAAAAATGGAGTCCTTTCCCTTTGATGTCTTGGGTAAGCCTAAGATGAAATCCATAGATATATCTACCCAAGGCATTGAAGGGATAGGAAAAGGAGTATATAGACAATGGGGATGCATCTTAGACTTAGCTTTGCGGCAAGCTATGCACTTATCACACAAACTATGAACATGTTTATGCATATGAGGCCAAAAGAAATGTTCATGCAACACATCCAAAGTTTTAGCAACCCCAAAATGTCCCATTAAACCCCCCTCATGAGCTTCTCTAACAAGAGATAATCTAATAGAGCATTGAGGAACACAAAGACGTTTTCCTTTAAAAAGAAAGCCATCTTGTATAAAAAATTCTTTGTGTCCTCCCTTAAGACACTCTTGATAGATGAGAGAAAAATCAAGGTCATCATGATAAAGTTCCTTAATGTGATCAAAACCAAGATATTGAGAGCTTAAAAGATTTAGCAAAGTGTATCTTCTAGAAAGAGCATCCGCCACAATGTTTACTTTGCCTTGCTTGTGTTTGATCACACAAGGAAATTGCTCAATGAATTCCACCCACTTAGCATGCCTCTTCTTAAGCTTGTTTTGGCTTTTCAAATATTTAAGAGATTCATGATCACTATGTATCACAAACTCTTTGGGAAAAAGATAGTGTTGCCAAGTGAACAAAGCCCTAACAAGTTGTACCGCCCGGGTGGTCGGGTGTGATGACGTGGCATCCTGCTACAGAATAGGCGTGTTGGCAAGGCGCCAGGTTGCCAAAAGGAAAGGAAGTCGGGGGGCTCGTGTAGTCGCCAGTTGTTATATTGGCGTGTTCCGATTTCCAGCTTACCAGAATCGGCGATCACCAGGTTAAAGATGAACTCGCCAGATGTAGATTCAGGCGACCTGATCATTGGAGATCGCCAGAGCAAGCACATCGCCAAAGATGAAGGAGAAGCAGATTATGAAGGCGGCCGGCGAGACCACAGGGAAGGTGTATGAAGGCCCCTAACTCGCCAGTTCCAGTAGAGATCGCACTCCCAAGTTAGCTATGCACTGGGCAGTACCATGCATAAGTAACTTAGCCAAAATGAGAGTAGAAGCAGCGCCAAGTCAGGGAGCCTCCAGATGATGGCACGTGTACAGTTGGATGCGAGCCACGTGTCCAAGTCTGTAACTGCCAGGAGAGAGAAAGCTACCAGGTATATAAGAGTTCTTAACAAACTTTCTGAGGTACGCACGTTCAGTTTATACTCTTTACGCTTGCGAGTTAGAGCTGACTGTGAGAGAGGATTTGCATGGTTCTTGTTCTCTTAGTATTTGGTGATACTGTCACTGACTTGAGCGTTGGAGTGCGATCGGCCGCAGCGGCGCCGCTCTGTTTCTTTGCAGGTTCTTGAGGTGGATCTCGAAGAGGAACGGAGGTTCGAGACGGTGCACACGTCGATCCTTTGACGAGGCAGTTTCCAGCGTTCTGGTCAACAGGCAGGATCACAAGTGCATATAATTCTTTATCATAAGTGGAATAATTGAGATGACTTCCCTTCAATTTCTCACTAAAATAGGCTATGGGGTACTTGTGATGATGGCACGTGTACAGTTGGATGCGAGCCACGTGTCCAAGTCTATAACTGCCAGGAGAGAGAAAGCCACCAGGTATATAAGAGTTCTTAACAGACTTTCTGAGGTACGCACGTTCAGTTCATACACTTTACGCTTGCGAGTGATAGAGCTGATTGTGAGAGAGGATTTGCACGGTTCTTGTTCTTAGTATTTGGTGATACCGTCACTGACTTGAGCGTCGGAGTGCGATCGGCCGCAGCGGCGCCGTATCGTTTCTTTGCAGGTTCTTGAGATAGATCCCGAAGAGGAACGGAGGTGAGAAGCGGTGCGCACGTCGATCCTTTGACGAGGCATTCTCCAGCGTTCCGGTCAACAAGCAGGATCATCAGGCGCCCACCGTGGGGCCGTGTAAAACTTGCTCCCATCCACAGCGTGAGTTCGTGGAAGTTTTCGAGGTTTTCTGCGTGGTTGTGTGCTGGTGCAACCGTCATTCGCAGTTTCTTTGAGTTTCGTTCGGTGAATCGGCGTTTTGTACCGTTTGTTTGGTTTTCGATCGGTGGAGTAAGGTCTTTTGTTGCTTGCGCGCAATCTGTTTGGTGGAAGTTCGAGTTCTTTCGCTTGTTTGGTTGTCCGCGGGGGAACGGTGGTTTTTGGTGAAGTTGTGGTTTTCTTCGAAGGTTTGCGGTGTTCTTGAGTTCTTGCGCAGTTTCTTGAGTTTTCTCCGATTGATCGCTGATTCGATCGTGGTTGAAGTGTTGTTTGCTGTATTCCTGTGTTTCGCTGAAGTTGATGAGAAAAATGAGAAGCAATCGTTCCAGTCCCGTGGCGCCTGTCGCTGCTGAAGGCGACGCCGCCATGACCATGGCGCAAATGGCAGAGATGATGCGCTCGTTGCAGGCAACTGTGGAAGCCTCGCGCGTAGAGCAGGCGAGGATACATGAGGACCTGGTCGCCTCTCGCGCCAGGAACGAGGAGCTCAGCAAGGTAACTGAGGAGCTGCGTCGAGCTCTTCAGGAGCAGCAGGGACGTTCCTCTGCTGAAAAGGTGGCACCGTCGACGCCACCTCGTGTGTTCCCAATGCCTTTCGTTCAGGTGATTACCGACACGCCAATTCCCACGAGCGTGGTTCCGGTTAAAGCTGTTTTTACCGGCGTGGAGGATCCAGAGGCTCATCTGACCACGTTCCACACGCAGATGATGCTGTCGGGAGGGTCAGACGCCGTCTACTGCAAGATGTTCGTGAGTACGCTCCAGGGAACGACGATGGAGTGGTTTGTGAGCCTGCCTAACGGCCACATAACCAATTTTCAACAGTTCTCGAAAATCTTTGTCGAGCAGTACATTGTGAATAAGGCAACACCCAGGGTGTCCTATGATCTGTTTGATATAAGGCAGTACCATGGGGAGTCCCTCAGAGACTACCTCAATCGCTTCGGAGCGCAGATGGTCAGATCGCCGGCCAAGGATGAAGAAATGCTGGTCTATGCCTTCAAGAAGGGCGTGCAGCCAGGGCCATTCTGCGAGGCCTTGATCAGGGCTCATCCAGCGACGTTTGCTGAAGTCAGGCGACTTGCGGTGGCCCACATCGCCGACGAGAGTGAAGTCGCCGAGAAGAGAGGCAGCGTGGCTCCCGCCCGGCCACGCGCCCAAACCAGGATCCAGCCGCAGAGGGTGTTGGAAACGGCGGCGGCGGCCAGAAAAGACCAGAGGACTCGCCATCCTTACGACAGGAGAAACAAGGGAAGAAGCCAAGCGCGCCAACAACCAGCACGCCAGCAACCAGCACGCCGGGAATACAATCGCCCGCCTAAGCACAAATTCGTCATGGGACTAGCGGACCTGATCGCTATCCCTAACATATCCGCTAGGTTGAAGGCGCCCGAGAAGGTGGGCGACAAGGTGCTGGGGTCAAAGCCGGACGCCTGGTGCGAGTTCCACCAGTGTTTTGGCCACACTTTGGACTCGTGTTTGTCTTTAGGATACCAGCTCGACGATCTGGTTAAGAGCGGTTTCCTGAATGACTATCTGCTGGACAGGAGGACGGGGGGAGCGTCGAGTTCCCAGCCAGCAGGTGGGGGAGCCCAGCAACACGAGATGCCTATCCACGGGGAAATCCACACCATTGCAGGGGGTTTCTCAGGTGGTGGATGCACCGCATCGCAGAGGAAAAAGTATGCGCGATCGGTGATGACAGTGGACATGTTTGAAGATCACTCGCCGGAAGTGGACATTACGTTCACAAAGCAGGATCTTCGGGACATTGTGCCTCATGACAACGATCCCATAGTTATTTCGTTGGTAACAGCAGGGAGGAAGGTCCACAGAGTTCTGGTGGACCAAGGAAGCTCGGCAGACGTGATGTTCTGGCCGACATTCACGCAGCTGGAATTGCCCCTTGACCAGCTAAGGCCCTATGGAGGGTGCTTATATGGGTTCGCTGGTGACCAGGTGGAGGTCAGGGGGTACATTGAGCTGAGAACCACGTTTACAGATGAGGCCGAGTCGAGGACGGAGAAAATCAAGTACCTCATCGTAAACGCCCCTTCAGCATATAACATCCTGTTGGGAAGGCCCACTCTTAACAGGATAGGCGCCATTCCGTCGACACGGCACATGAAGGTGAAGTTGCCGTCCATGGAAGGGGTGGTGATCACGATCAAGTCTGATCAGAAAGAAGCGAAAAGGTGCTATGAGAATAGCCTGAAAAACAAAAGATCAGTGAGTTATGTAACAACCACCCCACCTCCCGGTGTGAAGCCCAGACCGCCGGTAACAGAGGAGGCCGCCGGAAGGGATGTAGAGATGGTAGACGCTGAGCTAGGGGAGAGGAATGCTGGCCTGGAAGAGGAAGAGGCGCGGAATCGCCCCGAGGAAGCAAGGGAACAGGGAATCGCCAGGGCGGTGATCGCCAGAGAATCCAGGCCCAAACCTGTTGAGCAGTGGCTCGAGAAGGAGATCGGAGGAAAAATCTTCAAGCTGGGAAGATCTCTGGAGGTCGATCTCCAGGACCAGATCGCCAAGGTGATTGAGCGGCATCTAGACACATTCGCATGGTCAGCTTCGGACATGCCCGGGATTGATCCCGACTTCCTGTGCCATCATCTGGCGATGGACAACATGGTGAGACCGGTGCGACAAAGGAGAAGAAAATTCAATGAGGAGAGGAGGCAGGCGATCAGGGACGAAACACAGAAACTCCTCGCTGCAGGCCACATCAGGGAAGTCCAGTACCCTGAATGGTTGGCGAATGTCGTACTGGTGAAGAAGAGTAACGGGAAATGGCGCATGTGCGTCGATTTCACCGATCTAAACAAAACTTGCCCAAAGGATTCGTATCCTTTACCAAGCATTGATGCCCTGGTTGATAGTGCTGCAGGGTGCAAGCTGCTGAGTTTCCTGGATGCCTTCTCGGGCTATAATCAGATCAAGATGCATCCCATGGATGAAGAAAAAACAGCCTTCATGACGGAGAGGTCGTGCTACTGCTATAAGGTGATGCCGTTTGGGCTGAAGAACGCGGGGGCCACGTACCAGAGGTTGATGGATCGAGTACTTGCACCAATGCTGGGAAGGAACGTGCAAGCCTACGTCGATGACATGGTCGTGACCTCGCAGGAGAAAAGCAAGCACGTTGCAGACTTGGAAGAATTGTTCACGACGATCGCCAAGTTCAAGTTAAAGCTCAACCCGGAGAAATGCATTTTCGGCGTGGAGGCTGGAAAGTTTTTGGGTTTTCTCTTGACTGAAAGAGGAATAGAAGCCAACCCAGACAAGTGTGCCGCCATCTTGGCGATGAGAAGCCCGGCTACAGTGAAAGAAGTCCAGCAGCTGACAGGTCGGATGGCAGCCCTATCTCGCTTCGTGTCAGCTAGCGGAGAAAAGGGGCATCCCTATTTTCAGTGTCTGCGGCGCAATAACAAGTTCGTTTGGACGAAAGAGTGCGAGGAGGCTTTCGTCAAACTAAAACAGTATCTGGCGAGCCCGCCGGTTCTGTGCAAACCGCTGGCGGGAATCCCTCTCAGGATGTATTTCGCTGTGACTGAGAGGGCGGTGAGTGCGGTGCTCGCCCAGGATCAAGATCAGGCTCAGAAGCCTATTTATTTTGTGAGCAAGGTGTTGCAGGGCCCAGAAACGAGATATCAGGCCCTGGAGAAGGCTGCGCTGGATGTGGTGTTTTCGGCGAGGAGGTTGCGCCACTACTTCCACAGTTTCACAATACTGGTAATGACTGACCTGCCCATCCAGAAGGTCTTGAAGAAACCTGACGTTGCGGGAAGAATGGTGAAGTGGGCAGTAGAGTTGTCAGAGTTTGATATTAAGTACGAGCCTCGAGGCCCGATCAAGGGGCAGATCTTTGCAGATTTCGTGGTCGAGCTCTCATCAGAGGCGGCGCGGGTTGAAGGAGACGATTTCCGTTGGGTACTCTCGGTTGATGGATCGTCGAACCAGCAGGGTAGCGGTGCTGGAGTCATATTGGAAGGACCCAACGGCGTGCTAATTGAACAATCTTTGAGGTTTGCCTTCAAAGCCAGCAACAATCAAGCAGAGTATGAGGCGCTGATCGCCGGGATTCTGCTGGCCAAGGAGATGGGAGCTAGGGTGCTGATGGCTAAGAGTGACTCGCTGCTAGTCACAGGGCAAGTAATAGGCGAGTTCCAAGCTAAAGATCCACAAATGGCGGCTTACTTGGCGTATGTGCAGGAATTGAAGAGTTCCTTTGCCTCTTTTGAAGTAGTACATGTGCCCCGAGAACAGAATGCCCAAGCTGACTTGCTTGCTAAGCTCGCCAGCTCAGGCAAGGGGGGTAGGCAGAGGACGGTGATTCAAGAAACTCTGAAGACGCCGAGGGCATTTGTAGCAGATCACCTGGTCCTTCAGATAAGCAAGTCGACGGAGAGAGCAGCGAGAAGCCATAAGTCTTTGACGCAAGAAACCTTGAGATCGCCGAGAATTAGAGCATGTCGAGGAGAGAAGGTGGACGTAATGCAAGTCTGCGCCGCCCATGAGCCAGACACTTGGATAACACAGTACAAGCGGTGCTTGGCAGATGGTCTCCTCCCGCTGGATCCAACAGAAGCTAGGAAGGTAAAGAAAAATTCCAGCAAGTACACATTGATTGATGGCGATCTGTACAGGTTTGGGTTCACTCACCCGCTCCTAGAATGCATACACGGCGAGAAGTGCACGAGAATCATGGCAGAGCTCCACGACGGTATATGCGGAAGCCACGTCGGGGGTCGAGCTCTGGCCGCGAGGACTCTCCGTGCAGGCTACTACTGACCATCTATGAGAGAAGATTGCAAGAAATATGCCCAATGTTGTAAACAATGCCAGCAGCACGCCGATTGGCATAAGGCACCTCCCGAGGAGTTGAAGTCGATCTATAGCCCTTGGCTGTTTCATACTTGGGGAATCGACATCCTGGGACCTTTCCCGCTGGCGATCAGGCAAATGAAGTACTTGGTGGTGGCGATTGAGTATTTCACCAAGTGGATTGAAGCAGAACCAGTGGCCCAGATCACTGCACACAAGATCGAGGGTTTTGTATGGAAGAACATTGTGTGCCGGTTTGGAGTGCCTAAGCGCCTGGTGTCAGATAATGGGACGCAGTTTGCAAGCCACCTGTTGAAGAAGCTTTGCGAAGGGGTTGGAATTCAACAAGTGTTTGCATCCGTCGAGCACCCTCAAACAAATGGCCAGGTGGAATCAGCTAATTGGGTGTTGTTGAGAGCTTTGAAGAGAAGGCTTGAGAAAGCCAAGGGAAGTTGGGCTGAGGAGGTGCCCCGTATAGTCTGGGCGTACCACACCACCGAGCAGTCAGGAACCCATGAGACCCCGTTTAGCTTGGTCTATGGGTGTGACGCCATGATTCCGGTGGAGATCCAGGAGAGCTCGCCGAGATTCCAGAACTTTGTAGAGGAAGACTCGAATGAAGAGAGAAGGCTGAACCTGGATTTGCTGGATGAGGTCAGGGAAGAGGCGAGGCTGAAGGCTGAGGCGGTGAAGAGGAGGATCGAGCGAAGATACAACTCAAAGGTGATGCCAAGGCAGTTTAGAGAAGGCGATCTGGTGATGAGGAAGGCCCACCAGTACGAGATGGAGAATAAACTATCACCCAAGTGGACTGGACCGTTCAGAATAACCGAGGCGCTCGGGAACGGAGCCTACCGCTTAGAAACCCTGGAAGGAGGGGCGATTCCTCGCACCTGGAACGCCACACACCTGAAGTTGTACTATAGTTAAGAGCTTTGTAAGTAAAGACAAACACAATGTTATATTGCAATGTCTCTGTTAAAACAGTTTGAAGGGGGCACTCTTTTTTCCCTAAGGAGGGTTTTTAATGAGGCCACCCAATAAAAGAAGAGTTTTCGAAGCATAAGGTGTTTTCAGATTGCATGTGTGCTATTTTCAAAAGTTTTGAAGAAAGACCTTGTCATTTGTACATGATTTAAGGCAAGAAAAGATATATCGCGTGCTTTCTAAAAAGTTTTAAGTCCTCATCGTTTTTCGGCGATTGGAGGCACCAGTTAAGTTTTAAGTCCTCATCGTTTTTCGGCGATTGGAGGCACCAGTTAAGTTTTAAAGTCCTCATCGTCTTTCGGCGATCGGAGGCACCAGATGAAAGACCTCAACGCCCTCGCGCGTCCTGAGGCAAGTAAAAGACCTCCTCGCCGTCGAGCGAGTGCAGGCGAGAAAGAGAAAAAGTCCTCCGTGTTTCTGGGAGCGAGAAGATGTAACTCCTGGGGCAATGTAGAGGCAAGTTAAAGACCTCCTCGCCGTCAAGTGAGTGCAGGCGAGAAAGAGAAAAAGTCCTCCGTGTTTCTGGGAGCGAGAAGATGTAACTCCTGGGGCAATGTAGAGGCAAGTTAAAGACCTCCTCGCCGTCGAGCGAGTGCAGGCGAGAAAGAGAAAAAGTCCTCCGTGTTTCTGGGAGCGAGAAGATGTAACTCCTGGGGCAATGTAGAGGCAAGTTAAAGACCTCCTCGCCGTCGAGCGAGTGCAGGCGAGAAAGAGAAAGGTCCTCAGTGCATCCAAGGGGGAGGAGATGTACACCCTGGGCAAGTTGAGGCACCAGATAAAGTCCTTATCGCCGTTGTGCGAGCTAAGGCCAGTTAAAGACCTCCTCGCCGTCGTGCGAGTGCAGGCGAGAGAAAGAAAAGGTCCTCAGTGCATCCAGGGGGGAGGAGATGTACACCCTGGGCAAGTTGAGGCACCAGATAAAGTCCTTCTCGCCGTTGAGCAAGTTCAGGCGAGTTAAAAGACCTTCTCGCTTACGTGCGAGCATAGGCAAGATAAAATCCTTCCCGTCTCGAACGAGTTCAGGTATGGCGAAGAGGGTGGAAGAAGCTTGAAAGGTGGCTAAGGTAGGTTCGAAGAGAACGCCTAGTCAGCCGGTCTTTTGCTCTGAAGTTCAGGAGGGCAAAGGAAGATCCCAAAGGGCGCTTCTACCCTAGATAAAGAAACGATTGCCAAAGCATGAGGCTAGGAAAAGCTGATGTTACCAAGAGGTCTTGGCGATCGGGAAGAGTTTAAACGACAACGAGAAGGTTGAAAGACTTGTTTGATAAAGCAGGTCGAGTGGGACGTTGCTTGAGCCAATGATTGAGTTACAGTTCGTTGCTTAAAGGGTATTCTTGCAATAAGGTTAGTTGCCTTAAGAGTACAAGTTGTTTAAAGTGATTATTGCTTAAGTTTGAATTGGCTCGAGGCAGTTACGTCAAAAGTCGCGTTTGTAAAATCACTACGTTAAATCCGACAAAGTTAAACATGCAAAGAAGGCTAAAGCGCTTAAAAGGAGTCAGGGGAGAGAATATCCAAGCTTTGTGATTGAAATAAGTATCTGTTCAAAACACATATGCACGAGTTTTTATTACAAGGTATATACGAGGGAAATTATAAAGTAGCAGATGAGGTGGAGTTGATTAGTCTTCAGCAGGAACGACCTTTCCATCTACTACTTCGTTGTTCAACGACACCATGCTGAGGTCGAGATCGGGGAATAGGCATGCGAATTGTTCCCGAGCGGCTTCGAATCCAGCAGCCAGAATCTGAGCAGAATTTAGCTTAAGTACTTCAATTTGCCCTTGAAGTTCTTCAACCTGTTTCTTGAGCTCTTTGTTCTGCTGCTCCAGCTCTTCAACCTGTTTTCGGAGTTGTTCGGTAGTCTCTTGAGCATGGAGAAGGTCATCAATAACCTTCTTGGATTCCGTTTGAGCTTGGGCCAACTCAGCAGCCATCTTTCCTTTCTCCTTGTTTGCCTCGGCGAGATCAGCCATGGCGTCGTCCCTCGCTTTTTATACTTGCCCAAGTAGCTTCTCGCGGTCGATCGACCTCTGCTCCAGTTTTTGCAACTTGGCGGCGTCAGCTTGAATGTGAGCCTCCAAGTCGCTCGCCTTGGTGCGAAGAGGCACGATTTTGCTTTCCAACTCGACCTTCTCTTGGGCAAGATCGTGGATTTTGCGGCGAAGGTCAGCAGCTTCCTTGCGCGCCAGCCTGAGCTCGGTATTCATGGCATCCTCCACTCGGGAGTGTTCGATTTCTGCGAGCGTCAGGTTGAATGACAATTTCTCCACCTCGACCTTCATAGTGCTATTTTCAGTCTTGAGGTTGAAGAGATCGTCTTGAAGCCTCCTGGTGGAGCTCTCCACAGCCCTCGTTATGATCGCGGGGATATCCTCTGCTATGTTTTTCAACTTGGCAGTTAGAGGTTCCCACATCCTTGTGACTTCAAGGGAAAGGTTTGCTGCGTGGAGAGGCGCCAGGGGGGCTTGTTGAGGGTTCTCGCCGCCACCTTCCTTAGCAGGATCTTCGGTGTTTGCTTCCTGGCGTGGCAACGGGATCGGGGATTCGGTAATTAGAATTGGAGAGGTATGAGCAACCTCATCCCCGATTGGAACGTTTCCTGCAGCTGAAGTGTTTGAAGGGGGGCCCCCTCCTGCTGACACGTATGGAGTAGAGGCGCTTGGGGGGTCCTCCCAGAAATTTGGCTCTTGGGCCTCAGCTACAGGTGGCGCAGTGGCCAGCGGAACTGCTTGGACTGGTGATGAAGGAGCTTGTGGTGTTGGCGATGAGGGAGGAGGAGCAGGTGTTGATGGTGGTGTTGAGGTTGGAAGAGGGGGTGGAGCAGGTGGAGAAGATGGTGCCACCCTCTTCCTTTTCGTAACAAGGCCATCCTCTGTGACCTCGTCATCCTCTTCTTCCTCCTCATGGACGACTTGAGGGGCTTTCCGCTTAGGTCTCTTAAGGACCAGTTTCTTGCGCTGGGTGGGTTCCCTGGGCGGCGATCGCCCATGAACGATGGCCTTCTCGACCGCCGAGTTGGGCACCGTTTGGGAACCGGTCGCCAACCCGTGGTTTCTGGCGAGCGCCTTCAATTCGGCGAGCATGTTTCCGCCCAACATGTTGTCTGCATGAAACGAAAATGCATGGGTTAGCTCAAAGAAGGAAAAGATAAGTGTATAAGGTAATAAGCAGCAGAGCAGTTATATGCAGAAAAGGTAAAACCAAAGTCTTGTGCATATCGCACAAGACGCCCAGATGCAGTATCAGAAGCAGTATCAAAGCAACAGTTTGGATGTCCTAACCTATTTGGAATTCTAGCTGATCCTCAAAGAATTCAAAGGAGATCAAGGTGGTGGTCAGGAATGTTATATTGGCGTCCGCCACCCTCTTCCAGAAAAGACAGAGGTCTCTGTCCAAAGCTCCCATGCTATCAGGACTTCTGGGCCTCCTGAAGCAGCTCTTGGACTCCTTTTTCCCCTTGTCCACCCAGTACAAGGGGAAGCCATCAAGAAGGGAGGTATCCTTGTCGTTTGCACGTACTTGGATGAATTTTCCCTTCCAGTCTTTGTACGATTGCTGGAAGATGGTAAAAATGGATCTCCCAGCAATCGCATTCAAGCTGACCCACAGGCGGTCTCCTGGGTGCTTGGCCTCGAAAAGGAACAAAAACACGTCCACCGACGCGGGCAACCCCAGGTGGTCGCATGTTATTTGAAAGGCTCGAACAAACGCCCAGCTGTTGGGGTGAAGCTGGGCGGCAGCAATGTTGAGCTCGGTCAAGAGTTCCCTCTCGAATCGGGTGAGAGGGAACCTGAGCTTGACCTTCTTGAAGAAATTTGTATAGACGAAGCAGAAGGGCCCGTCGGCGCTTACTCTGTCATCAGCGCACACTGGCAGAGCGGCGGGGCAAGGCAGCACCATCATCTTCTCGTCGTGCTCCTTGTGAAACGATTGATAGGCCTCGTCCCCCTTAGTCAACCGCAAAACTGCTCCCGCAGTGTTCACCGACGAGGTCTCCTTCAGAAGGGTTGAGTTAGCCCAGGGGTATAGAGTTTTGAAGTCTGGCAGAGGGACGGGGGCTCCTCCAGCGTGAGATGGAGTCGCCTGAGCCAGGGCAGTTTGGGAAGACGCAGGCCTCACAGCCTGCGAAGACGAAGCGCCACGAACTTGTGTTGGGTCGTGTGCTTGTGAAGGAAGGTTTCGTGCTGAAGGAGGGGGTTCGGGGTAATCTTTGTGCGAGTCATGATAGCAACTACAAAGGAAGAAGAAAGAAAGAACGATCAGGGATTACAAAGGCTGACTCGATCATAGAAGGAAGGTGAAAAAACGAACGAATGTATGTTCGTTGCAACGATCGACAAAGCCCTAAGTTACGCAGAAGGAGAAATGGAAAAACAACCCACAGCGTATGCACCAAGCAGTTACAGGATGATGCAAATCGGTGAAAATGCAAGGAAACCCAGCAGATGAAGGAAAGTAATTACCTTTCGATGATCAGGAAGACGGTGAAGGGAGATGGTGATCTAGAGCGTTGAAGAACGTCGAGAGCTTTCGCAGAAGGAAGTGAGAGTGTTTGCAAGCACGAAGAAAGTGATGGAACAGTGGAGCGTAATGGGTTTAAGGGTTTTCGAAATGATTTTAGGAAGCGCTAACGGCAGATGAAGAGAGCCGTTGATGAAGCCACGTGTCGAACGATGAGTGAAGGGTTTGGTGGAGCGTCAGAGCAGCAGAAAGTACAATCGCTTGGAATTCTGCGTCAGTGCCACGTAGATCGGGGTTAACGAAGGCTCTTTCAGTCTTTTCGCTAGACAAGTCTTCGCTTAAGACTGGGGGGCTTGTGTACCGCCCTGGTGGTCGGGTGTGGTGACGTGGCATCCTGCTACAGTGTAGGCGTGTTGACAAGGCGCCAGGTTGGCAGATAGGAAGGAAGTCGGGAGGCACGTGTAGTCGCCAGTTGTTAAGTTGGCGTGTTCCGATTTCCAGTTTACCAGAATAGGCGATCGCCAGGTTCAAGATCAAGTCGCCAGATGTAGACCCAGGCGACCAAGCAGTCGGAGATCGCCAGAACAAGCACATCGCCGAAGATGAAGGAGAAGCAGATTATGAAGGCGGCCGGCGAGACCACAGGGAAGGTGTATGAAGGCCCTAACTCGCCAGTTCCAGTAGAGATCGCACTCCTAAGTTAGCTATGCACTGGGCAGTACCATGCATAAGTAACTTAGCCAAAATGAGAGCAGAAGCAGCGCCAAGTCAGGGAGCCTCCAGATGATGGCACGTGTACAGTTGGATGCGAGCCACGTGTCCAAGTCTGTAACTGCCAGGAGAGAGAAAGCCACCAGGTATATAAGAGTTCTTAACAGACTTTATGAGGTACGCATGTTCAGTTCATACACTTTACGCTTGCGAGTGATAGAGCTGATTGTGAGAGAGGATTTGCACGGTTCTTGTTCTTAGTATTTGGTGATACCGTCACTGACTTGAGCGTCGGAGTGCGATCGGCCGCAGCGGCGCCGTATCGTTTCTTTGCAGGTTCTTGAGATAGATCCCGAAGAGGAACGGAGGTGAGAAGCGGTGCGCACGTCGATCCTTTGACGAGGCATTCTCCAGCGTTCCGGTCAACAGGCAGGATCAGGGAGCATTAGTCAATTTTTCTTTCAAAGTTTCAAAAGCTTTTTGTTGTGCTTCTCCCCATTGAAAGACCACATCCTTTTTCACTATGTCATTGAGTGGTGCGGCAATGGTACCAAAGTTTGGGACAAATCTTCTATAGAAAGAAGCAAGTCCATGAAAACTTCGGACCTCATTCAAAGTTTTCGGTGTAGGCCAATTTTGAATGGCCATCACCTTTGTTTTGTCCACATGGACCCCTTTGCAACTTACAACAAACCCTAGGAATTCTATATGATCAAGAGCAAACATACATTTAGCAATATTAGCATACAAATGTTCCTTCCTAAGGGTTTCTAAAACTTGCCTAACATGCAACCTATGGTCATCCAAAGATAAGCTATAAATGAGAATGTCATCAAAGTAAACAACAACAAACTTACCAATGAATGGTCTAAGAACATGATGCATGAGGCGCATGAAGGTACTTGGTGCATTAGTTAGACCAAAAGGCATAACTAACCACTCATATAAACCAAAGTTGGTCTTAAAACCCGTCTTCCATTCATCACCCGGTTTGATATGGATTTGATTGTAGCCGCTTTTAAGATCAATCTTTGAAAAGATTTTTGAACCATGTAATTCATCCAAAAAATCATCTAGTCTAGGGATGGGATGCCTATACTTAATTGTGATGTTATTGATGGCCCTACAATCCGAACACATTCGCCATGTGCCATCCTTTTTTGGCACTAAGATGATAGGCATAGCACAAGGACTCATGCTATCTTGAACCCACCCTTATTGCCGATAAAAAAAAAATCTTGAACCCACCCTTTCTCAATCAAAGCATCAACTTGTTGGCGAATTTCCTTGGTTTCACTTGGATTGGTCCTATATGCTGGACGGTTTGGTAAAGAAGAGCCCGGTATCAAATCAATTTGGTGCTCAATCCCTATCAAAGGTGGAAGTCCATTTGGAGGATCTTGAAACACATCTTGAAACTCTTCTACCAAATTTTCCAAGCAATGAGGACTATCAACAAGTGCTTCTACCTTAAGAGTTCTAGGGATGGCTAAAAAAAGAGGATGATGAGCCACTAGTTCCCTTTCAATCTCACGCCTAGACACAAGGAGTGTAGGCTTAGAACTCTTATCTTTTGTATCTTTTTTATCTTTTTCACTCTCCCTCTTTTTCTTCATGATAACTTGGTCCTCATGGACTTCTCTTGGAGAGAGAGAATTTAAAGTAACCTCGTGACCATGGAATTCAAAAGATGGTTTGTTGGTAAAGCCATCATGTAAAACTTTTCTATCAAATTGCCAAGGCCTTCCCAAAAGAACATGAGTGGCTTCCATGGGCACAACATCACATAATACCTCATCTTTGTATTTTCCAATTGAGAAATGGATGAGGACTTGTTTATTAACAACTATTTCTCCTACCTCACTAAGCCATTGTAATTTGTAGGGCTTTGTATGAGAGATAGTATGCAATCCAAGCTTATCTACTACTCTTGTACTAGCCACATTTGCACAACTACCCCCATCCACTATCAAAGAGCAAATGTTGTTTTGAATAAGACATCTTGTATGGAAAATATTTTCCCTTTGACTTTCATCAAAAGGTTGTGAAATTTGTCCAAGAAGTCTTCTCACAACTAACAAATCCCCTTCAAGTGGACATTCGCTCTCTTCCTCACTAGATGCATGAGAATGCAATGAATGCTTAGGAGAATCTGAATCATGCTCACTAACTACAATGCCCTCATGCATGTACATACTTCGTTTAGAAGGACAATTTGCAGCTATATGACCATAACCCATACATTTAAAGCATTTAGTATTAGACGTTCTAGTGGGAGATTTAGGCCTAGAAGTAGATGGCTTAGTTTCCTTGGGTTTGAAAGAAGAATCTTCGGAAGGATGTTTAGAAAAAGAATTTTTGTTTCTCCAAGACTTGGAGTAGTATCCATCATTGGAAGCATTTTTGAAAGAGTTTTTCTTAGCAAGTTGGGCTTCCACCTTCATTGCAAGATGAACTAAAGAGCCAATGATGAATACTCTTGTAACTCAACAATGTCTTGAATATCCTTTCTAAGACCACTCACAAACCTAGCAATCATAGCTTCCTCACTTTCTTCTAATTCAATCTTAAGCACAAGCGTCTCTTGCTCCTTATAATATTCATCCACATTTAGCGTGCCTTGTTCAAACCGTTGGAGTCTCAACATGAGGTCTTTCCTAAAATGTGGGGGCACAAACCTAGCGCGCATATGATCCTTTAAAGAGTTCCAGGAGTCCACGGGAGGACCCTTGTGATAGATAATGTCCTTTACAATTCCATGCCACCATTTCATGGCATAATCACTAAACTCTAGGGTGGCTAGCTTAAGCTTATGCTCATCTTGGATCTCAAATATTTGTTCACACTTAGCCTCCCAATCTAAATATACATTAGGATCACTAGAGCCATTAAAACAAGGAAGCTTGACCGAAGGAAGCCTAGACTTTGCATCTTGATAGAAGCCATTGTCGTAGTGATGTCTTTCTCCTTGATGATGAGGTCTTTATCCATGAAATTGTGGTGGATTCCTCCTTCTCCTATGCTCTTCTTCACGGCCAAAATCATTTGAAGAGGCTCTTGAAGATGGTCTATGAGAATGATGCCCATCATGGAGAGAAGGAGATGGCCTAGCTTGTTGGACCTCCATCTTTTGCATTTTCTCTTCCAAGCGTCTAATAGTTCTTTGTGCTTCATGTAATTCACCAAGGATTGAAGCTTTGGAAGGAGAATTCTGCTTGTAGGATGCATCACTTGAAAATCCAGCCATTTGAAATTAAAAAAACAGCAAACACACAAAACAGCAAACAAGTCAAGACACAAAAAAAATTAGCAAAAACAGTGAGTGTTTCAAAGCAAACTGCCGAAGTGAATTTAGGCAGAAAAATTTAGGTCACTCTCAAAGAAATAATGTCCTTGCACCAATCTTATCTTGAGGCCTTCGAATCCTCAAATGAAAGATGTCAAAGCAAGCACACCAATCTCAAAGTCAACCACCACAAAACAAATGAAGCAATAAAGACAAACAAGAAAAAGTATAAGCAAAGAAAGGCTAGAACAAAAGGAATACTAGATGTTTGACAAACTCAAAGATTAATGAACAAAAGACAAGCAAGAAAATTAAAGAACTCAATGAGAAAGTAGGCACACAAAAGAATACTTAAAGAAAAGCACTAGAGTAGATGAAGAAAACAAAAATTAGCTACTGGAAAATTTTTTTTTATGCAAACTGTGCTTGATGTTCACTGATTTAACTGGAATGATATAGAGCGAACTGGATTATGAAATTTAAACCACAGAAACTTCAAGATGTTAACTCAATAATGGCACTGGAATCACTTAAAAACAGTAAGCCAATTAATTGAGATAAATTTTTCAAAATCGCTGCCAGATTACCGTATTCTTTTCGGCAGAATTGTACACTTTTTTTATTTTATTTATCATTTTTTATGTACTTTGAATTTTTGAGTACTTCTTTTTTCTATGCTTTTATAACACTTTGAATAACACAAATCCAGAATTTCAGAATTTTCCAGTGAGTAAATAAATTGCAATAAGGAAAAACAGTAAGCACTATTCAGAAAAACAGAGGAATCCTAATAGGAATGAAAAACAGAATTATGAACTAGCAAAGACATAATGGAAAATGATGTATAGGAACTTGTATAGGTCTAGAATACAAGTATGAACTCAATCTAAAACAGAAAATGCACAAAGGATCAATATCAAATTCAGAAAATTATATGACACTAAAGCAAGAAACAATCAAAAGCAGTAAAAGCACTACTAGAAGTGATGACAATTATGGAAAAACAAGACTAAGACAAAACTTGTATGGATTCAAAAAGGAAAATACTCAAACATATGATAGGCACAAAAATTAAAACAGCAAGCAATACTCAAATAAGCCTAAAACAGAACCTTAAATTGCAAGAAATTAAAGAGCTCTTGAAAATAAAGTGCTACACAACTCAACAATTAAACAAGAACACACCTAAACTCTTGATACCACATGATGTGATTCCAATAGCAAAGAAGAGAATGATTCTTGACATTCTTAGGAATCAACTTGAGTAGGACAATTGTTAGACACTTTTTCTTAGAATTGGATCAATGTTCTAAGTCAAGAACTCACCAAAACTAGCACCAAATCCAAACTCACATGGAAGTTCCTCATATTGTCAAATTGAACCAACAAAAAGAGGTAAAACTCAAAAGCACCGAACAGAATTGGATAAGAATCAAAATGAACCGAACAAAATGAAATTACAAGGCAAAGAACTGAAAAGGATTACTGGAAAATAAGAAGAACCGAACCATAAACTCAAGAACACGAGACAGAATTTCAAGGAAACAAGCTTAAACATGAACAATTGAAAGATAAGGAAGGAAGGAGAAAAGAATGCTCATGAAGATGGATGTAAGGTTGGATGATCACGCCACTAGAAGGATGGTTGCTCCTAGATGAGTGTGCTGCCGCCACTTGAGGACACCATGGATCCTTCAAGATAAGACTAGAGAAGAAGGCTCAAAAGCTCTCCAATGCTCACTCAAAATTTGAGTATAGTTTCTTTACTCTAAATTCCAATCTGAAAAATACAAAGGGAACACCTCTATTTATAGCCTAAGGTGCTGAAATGCAAGCTACACAAGTTCAAAAACTCCCTCCTAAAAAGCTTCTAGAATCGGCGCCAAAACAATGCATGAGGAAGGTGTGACCTCTTCCTTCACTTTGGCACCTCCTATTCTACTCCTACACCTATCTACTAATGCACCCCCCCTCCTAAAGCTCCTAACTAAAGCCTAAAAGATGCTCTAACAATTGAGGTTTCTAATGTTTCCCTCTAAGCACCTTCAACCAAAGAAATTACAAAAAGAGAAAATAATTGTCCCCTAGCTCCTAAAGCTTTGAACATGCTTCTTGTAAGCCTTTGAGGTGGGCTTTGACCTCCATGGGTGTCCTCTACTTGTGCCTCCACCTCTTCTTGAACTTGTTGATTGGCCTCCGTGTCCACTTGAGCTTGATCTCCATCAATGTTGGTATGGTTGGTGCATAGCCAAGTTTGGTGATTTTGGTGTTTTGGCTAGATTTTGTGACTTGGTGGTGTGGGGGGTGAGAAAAGATAAACATGGTTTTGAAAACTGGGTGGACTCAATCCTCACAAATGCCTCCAAATTAATGTGGGAAAAGTTTTGGAGCAAAAGAAATTGATCTTGGTATAGTTGGTGCTAAGCTAGGTTTCGTGATTTTGGTGTTTTAGCATGATTTTGTGACTTGGTGGTGTGTGCGGTGAAAAATGGAAATCATAATTTTGGAAAGGTGGCTGGACTCAGTCTTCAAAAATGCCTCCAAAGTGATGTGGGAAAAGTTAGGGGGCAAAAGGAATTGATCTTGGTATGGTTGGTGCATAGCCAACTATGGTGATTTTGGTGTTTAGCATTGATTTTGTGACTTGGTGGTTTGCAGGCTGAAAAACTAAAATCATAGTTTTGAAAATATGGCTGGACTCAAACCTCACAAATTCCTCCAAAGTGATGTGGGAAAATTTTTGAAGCAAAAGGAATTGATCTTGGAATGGTTGGTGCATAGCCAACTATGGTGATTTTGATGTTTAGCGTTGATTTTTTTACTTGGTGGTTTGCAGACTGAAAAACTAAAATCATAGTTTTGAAAATGTGGCTAGACTCAAACCTCACAAATGCCTCCAAAGTGATGTGGTAAAATTTTTGAAGCACAAGGAATTGATCTTCGAATGGTTGGTGATAAACCAAGTTTGGTGATTTTGGTGTTTTGGCTAGATTTTTTGACTTGGTGGTGTGAGGGGTGAAAAACGAAAATAATGGTTTTGAAAAATGGGTGGACTCAATCCTCACAAATGCCTCCAAAGTAATGTGGAAAAGTTTTCGAGCAAAAGGAATTGATCTTGGTAAAGTTGGTTGTAAGCCAGGTTTCGTGATTTTGGTGTTTTGGCTTGATTTTGTGACTTGGTGGTGTGTGGGGTGAAAAACGAAAATCATGATTTTGGAAATGTGGCTGGACTTAATCTTCAAAAATGGCTCCATAGTGATGTGGGAGAAGTTTGGGGGCCAGAAGGAATTGATCTTGGTATGGTTGGTGCATAGCCAAATTTGGTGACTTTGGTAGTTTTCGTTGATTTTGTGACTTGGTGGTTTGTGGGGTGAAAAACGAAAATCATGATTTTGGAAAGGTGGCTGGACTTAGTCTTCACAAATGTCTCTAAAGTGATGTGGGAAAAGTTTGGGAGCAAAAGGAATTGATGTTGGTATGGTTGGTGCATAGCCAAGTTTGGTGATTTTGGTGTTTGGGCTAGATTTTGTGACTTGGTGGTGTGACGGGTGAAAAACGAAAACCATGGTTTTGAAAAATGGGAGGACTCAATCCTCAATAATGCCTCCAAAGTAATGTGGGAAAAGTTTCGGACCAAAAGGAATTGATCTTGGTATGGTTGGTGCTAAGCCAGGTTTGGTGATTTTGGTGTTTTGGCTTGATTTTGTGACTTGGTAGTGTGTGGGGTGTAAAACGAAAATCATGATTTTCGAAATGTGGCTGGACTTAATCCTCTCAAATGCCTCGAAAGTGATGTGCGAGAAGTTTGGGGGCCAGAAGGATATGATCGTGGTATGGTTGGTGCATAGTCAAGTTTGGTGATTTTGGTGTTCTGCGTTGATTTTGTGACTTGGTGGTTTGTGGGGTGAAAAATAAAAATCATGGTGTTTGAAAATGTGGCTGGACTCAAACCTCACAAATGCCTCCAAAAGTGATGTGGGAAAATTTTTGGAGCAAAAGGAATTGATCTTGGAATGGTTGGTGTTAAGCTAAGTTTGGTGATTTTGGTGTTTTGGCTAGGTTTTCTGACTTGGTGGTGTGAAGGGCGAAAACAAAAATCATGTTTTTGCAAAACTGGTTGGACTAAATACTCACAAATACCTCCAAAGTGATGTGGGAAAAGTTTGGGAGGAAAAGAAATTGATCTTGGTATGGTTGGTGCAAAGCCAAGTTTGGTGATTTTGGTGTTTTGGCTTGATTTTGTGACTTGGTGGTGTGAGGGGTGAAAAACGAAAATCATGATTTTAGAAATGTGGCTGGACTTAATCCTGACAAATGCCTCGAAAGTGATGTGGGAGAAGTGTGGGGGCAAGAAGGAAATTATCTTTGTATGGTTGGTGCATAGTCAAGTTTGGTGATTTTGGTGTTCTGCGTTGATTTTGTGACTTTGTGATTTATGGGGTGAAAAATAAAAGTCATGGTTTTGAAAATGTGGCTGGACTCAAACCTCACAAATGCCTCCAAAGTGATGTGGGAAAATTTTTGAACCAAAAGGAATTTATCTTGGAATGTTTGGTGATTTTGGTGATTTTGGTGTTTTGGCTAGGTTTTCTGACTTGGTGGTGTGAAGGGCGAAAACAAAAATCATGTTTTTGCAAAACTGGTTGGACTAAATACTCACAAATACCTCCAAAGTGATGTGGGAAAAGTTTGGGAGGAAAAGAAATTGATCTTGGTATGGTTGGTGCAAAGCCAAGTTTGGTGATTTTGGTGTTTTGGCTTGATTTTGTGACTTGGTGGTGTGAGGGGTGAAAAACGAAAATCATGATTTTAGAAATGTGGCTGGACTTAATCCTGACAAATGCCTCGAAAGTGATGTGGGAGAAGTGTGGGGGCAAGAAGGAAATTATCTTTGTATGGTTGGTGCATAGTCAAGTTTGGTGATTTTGGTGTTCTGCGTTGATTTTGTGACTTTGTGGTTTATGGGGTGAAAAATAAAAGTCATGGTTTTGAAAATGTGGCTGGACTCAAACCTCACAAATGCCTCCAAAGTGATGTGGGAAAATTTTTGAACCAAAAGGAATTTATCTTGGAATGGTTGGTGAGTTTGGTGATTTTGGTGTTTTGGCTAGGTTTTCTGACTTGGTGGTGTGAAGGGCGAAAACAAAAATCATGTTTTTGCAAAACTGGTTGGACTAAATACTCACAAATACCTCCAAAGTGATGTGGGAAAAGTTTGGGAGGAAAAGAAATTGATCTTGGTCTGGTTGGTGCAAAGCCAAGTTTGGTGATTTTGGTGTTTTGGCTTGATTTTGTGACTTGGTGGTGTGAGGGGTGAAAAACGAAAATCATGATTTTCGAAATGTGGCTGGACTCAATCCTCACAAATGCCTCGAAAGTGATGTGGGAAAATTTTGGGGGCAAAAGGAATTGATCTTGGTATGGTTGGTGCATAGCCAACTTTGGTGATGTTGGTGTTTACCGTTGATTTTGTGACTTGCTGGTGCATGGGGTGAAAAACAAAAATCATGGTTTTGAAAATGTGGCTGCACTGAAACCTCACAAATGCCTCCAAAGTGATGTGGGAAAAGTTTTAGAGCAAAAGGAATTGATCTTGGAATGGTTGGTGCTAAGACAAGTTTCCTGATTTTGGTGTTTTGGCTATATTTTGTGACTTGGTGGTGTGAGGGGTGAAAAACAAAAATCATGGTTTTAAAAAGTGGGTGGACTCAATCCTTACAAATGCCTCCAAAGTAATGGGGGAAAATTTTCAGAGCAAAAGGAATTGATCTTGGTATGATTGGTGCTAAGCTAGGTTAGGTGATTTTGGTGTTTTGGCTTGATTTTCTGACTTGGTGGTGTGTGGGCTGAAAAACGAAAATCATGATTTTGGAAAGGTGGCTGGACTTAGTCTTCACAAATGCCTCTAAAGTGATGTGGGAAAAGTTTGGGAGCAAAAGGAATTGATGTTGGTATGGTTGGTGCATAGCCAAGTTTGGTGATTTTGGTGTTTGGGCTAGATTTTGTGACTTGGTGGTGTGACGGGTGAAAAACGAAAACCATGGTTTTGAAAAATGGGTGGACTCAATCCTCAATAATGCCTCCAAAGTAATGTGGGAAAATTTTCGGACCAAAAGGAATTGATCTTGGTATGGTTGGTGCTAAGCCAGGTTTGGTGATATTGGTGTTTTGGCTTGATTTTGTGACTTGGTGGTGTGTGGGGTGTAAAACGAAAATCATGATTTTAGAAATGTGACTGGACTTAATCCTCACAAATGCCTCGAAAGTGATGTGGGAGAAGTTTGGGGGCCAGAAGGAAATGATCTTTGTATGGTTGGTGCATAGTCAAGTTTGGTGATTTTGGTGTTCTGCGTTGATTTTGTGACTTGGTGGTTTATGGGGTGAAAAATAAAAGTCATGGTTTTGGAAATGTGGCTGGACTCAAACCTCACAAATGCCTCCAAAGTGATGTGGGAAAATTTTTGGACCAAAAGGAATTTATCTTGGAATGGTTGGTGAGTTTGGTGATTTTGGTGTTTTGGCTAGGTTTTCTGACTTGGTGGTGTGAAGGGCGAAAACAAAAATCATGTTTTTGCAAAACTGGTTGGACTAAATACTCAAAAATACCTCCAAAGTGATGTGGGAAAAGTTTGGGAGGAAAAGAAATTGATCTTGGTCTGGTTGGTGCAAAGCCAAGTTTGGTGATTTTGGTGTTTTGGCTTGATTTTGTGACTTGGTGGTGTGACGGGTGAAAAACGAAAATCATGATTTTCGAAATGTGGCGGGACTCAATCCTCACAAATGCCTCGAAAGTGATGTGGGAAAATTTTGGGGGCAAAAGGAATTGATCTTGGTATGGTTGGTGCATAGCCAACTTTGGTGATTTTGGTGTTTACCGTTGATTTTGTGACTTGCTGGTTTATGGGGTGAAAAACAAAAATCATGGTTTTGAAAATGTGGCTGCACTGAAACCTCACAAATGCCTCCAAAGTGATGTGGGAAAAGTTTTAGAGCAAAAGGAATTGATCTTGGAATGGTTGGTGCTAAGACAAGTTTCCTGATTTTGGTGTTTTTGCTATATTTTGTGACTTGGTGGTGTGAGGGGTGAAAAACAAAAATCATGGTTTTAAAAAGTGGGTGGACTCAATCCTTACAAATGCCTCCAAAGTAATGGGGGAAAAGTTTCAGAGCAAAAGGAATTGATCTTGGTATGATTGGTGCTAAGTCAGGTTAGGTGATTTTGGTGTTTTGGCTTGATTTTCTGACTTGGTGGTGTGTGGGCTGAAAAACGAAAATCATGATTTTGGAAAGGTGGCTGGACTTAGTCTTCACAAATGCCTCTAAAGTGATGTGGGAAAAGTTTGGGAGCAAAAGGAATTGATGTTGGTATGGTTGGTGCATAGCCAAGTTTGGTGATTTTGGTGTTTGGGCTAGATTTTGTGACTTGGTGGTGTGACGGGTGAAAAACGAAAACCATGGTTTTGAAAAATGGGTGGACTCAATCCTCAATAATGCCTCCAAAGTAATGTGGGAAAATTTTCGGACCAAAAGGAATTGATCTTGGTATGTTTGGTGCTAAGCCAGGTTTGGTGATATTGGTGTTTTGGCTTGATTTTGTGACTTGGTGGTGTGTGGGGTGTAAAACGAAAATCAAGATTTTAGAAATGTGACTGGACTTAATCCTCACAAATGCCTCGAAAGTGATGTGGGAGAAGTTTGGGGGCCAGAAGGAAATGATCTTTGTATGGTTGGTGCATAGTCAAGTTTGGTGATTTTGGTGTTCTGCGTTGATTTTGTGACTTGGTGGTTTATGGGGTGAAAAATAAAAGTCATGGTTTTGAAAATGTGGCTGGACTCAAACCTCACAAATGCCTCCAAAGTGATGTGGGAAAATTTTTGGACCAAAAGGAATTTATCTTGGAATGGTTGGTGAGTTTGGTGATGTTGGTGTTTTGGCTAGGTTTTCTGACTTGGTGGTGTGAAGGGCGAAAACAAAAATCATGTTTTTGCAAAACTGGTTGGACTAAATACTCACAAATACCTCCAAAGTGATGTGGGAAAAGTTTGGGAGGAAAAGAAATTGATCTTGGTCTGGTTGGTGCAAAGCCAAGTTTGGTGATTTTGGTGTTTTTGCTTGATTTTGTGGCTTGGTGGTGTGAGGGGTGAAAAACGAAAATCATGATTTTCGAAATGTGGCTGGACTCAATCCTCACAAATGCCTCGAAAGTGATGTGGGAAAAGTTTGGGGGCAAAAGGAATTCATCTTGGTATGGTTGGTGCATAGCCAACTTTGGTGATTTTGGTGTTTACCGTTGATTTTGTGACTTGGTGGTTTGTGCGGTGAAAAACAAAAATCTTGTTTTGAAAATGTGGCTGCACTGAAACCTCACAAATGCCTCCAAAGTGATGTGGGAAAAGTTTTAGAGCAAAAGGAATTGATCTTGGAATGGTTGGTGCTAAGACAAGTTTCCTGATTTTGGTGTTTTGGCTATATTTTGTGACTTGGTGGTGTGAGGGGTGAAAAACAAAAATCATGGTTTTAAAAAGTGGGTGGACTCAATCCTTACAAATGCATCCAAAGTAATGGGGGAAAAGTTTCAGAGCAAAAGGAATTGATCTTGGTATGATTGGTGCTAAGCCAGGTTTGGTGATTTTGGTGTTTTGGCTTGATTTTCTGACTTGGTGGTGTGTGGGCTGAAAAACGAAAATCATGATTTTGGAAAGGTGGCTGGACTTAGTCTTCACAAATGCCTCTAAAGTGATGTGGGAAAAGTTTGGGAGCAAAAGGAATTGATGTTGGTATGGTTGGTGCATAGCCAAGTTTGGTGATTTTGGTGTTTGGGCTAGATTTTGTGACTTGGTGGTGTGACGGGTGAAAAACGAAAACCATGGTTTTGAAAAATGGGTGGACTCAATCCTCAATAATGCCTCCTAAGTAATGTGGGAAAAGTTTCGGACCAAAAGGAATTGATCTTGGTATGGTTGGTGCTAAGCCAGGTTTGGTGATTTTGGTGTTTTGGCTTCATTTTGTGACTTGGTGGTGTGTGGGGTGTAAAACGAAAATCATGATTTTAGAAATGTGGCTGAACTTAATCCTCACAAATGCCTCGAAAGTGATGTGGGAGAAGTTTGGGGGCCAGAAGGAAATGATCTTTGTATGGTTGGTGCATAGCCAAGTTTGGTGATTTTGGTGTTTGGGCTAGATTTTGTGACTTGGTGGTGTGACGGGTGAAAAACGAAAACCATGGTTTTGAAAAATGGGTGGACTCAATCCTCAATAATGCCTCCAAAGTAATGTGGGAAAATTTTCGGACCAAAAGGAATTGATCTTGGTATGTTTGGTGCTAAGCCAGGTTTGGTGATATTGGTGTTTTGGCTTGATTTTGTGACTTGGTGGTGTGTGGGGTGTAAAACGAAAATCAAGATTTTAGAAATGTGACTGGACTTAATCCTCACAAATGCCTCGAAAGTGATGTGGGAGAAGTTTGGGGGCCAGAAGGAAATGATCTTTGTATGGTTGGTGCATAGTCAAGTTTGGTGATTTTGGTGTTCTGCGTTGATTTTGTGACTTGGTGGTTTATGGGGTGAAAAATAAAAGTCATGGTTTTGAAAATGTGGCTGGACTCAAACCTCACAAATGCCTCCAAAGTGATGTGGGAATATTTTTGGACCAAAAGGAATTTATCTTGGAATGGTTGGTGAGTTTGGTGATGTTGGTGTTTTGGCTAGGTTTTCTGACTTGGTGGTGTGAAGGGCGAAAACAAAAATCATGTTTTTGCAAAACTGGTTGGACTAAATACTCACAAATACCTCCAAAGTGATGTGGGAAAAGTTTGGGAGGAAAAGAAATTGATCTTGGTCTGGTTGGTGCAAAGCCAAGTTTGGTGATTTTGGTGTTTTGGCTTGATTTTGTGGCTTGGTGGTGTGAGGGGTGAAAAACGAAAATCATGATTTTCGAAATGTGGCTGGACTCAATCCTCACAAATGCCTCGAAAGTGATGTGGGAAAAGTTTGGGGGCAAAAGGAATTCATCTTGGTATGGTTGGTGCATAGCCAACTTTGGTGATTTTGGTGTTTACCGTTGATTTTGTGACTTGGTGGTTTGTGCGGTGAAAAACAAAAATCTTGTTTTGAAAATGTGGCTGCACTGAAACCTCACAAATGCCTCCAAAGTGATGTGGGAAAAGTTTTAGAGCAAAAGGAATTGATCTTGGAATGGTTGGTGCTAAGACAAGTTTCCTGATTTTGGTGTTTTGGCTATATTTTGTGACTTGGTGGTGTGAGGGGTGAAAAACAAAAATCATGGTTTTAAAAAGTGGGTGGACTCAATCCTTACAAATGCCTCCAAAGTAATGGGGGAAAAGTTTCAGAGCAAAAGGAATTGATCTTGGTATGATTGGTGCTAAGCCAGGTTTGGTGATTTTGGTGTTTTGGCTTGATTTTCTGACTTGGTGGTGTGTGGGCTGAAAAACGAAAATCATGATTTTGGAAAGGTGGCTGGACTTAGTCTTCACAAATGCCTCTAAAGTGATGTGGGAAAAGTTTGGGAGCAAAAGGAATTGATGTTGGTATGGTTGGTGCATAGCCAAGTATGGTGATTTTGGTGTTTGGGCTAGATTTTGTGACTTGGTGGTGTGACGGGTGAAAAACGAAAACCATGGTTTTGAAAAATGGGTGGACTCAATCCTCAATAATGCCTCCTAAGTAATGTGGGAAAAGTTTCGGACCAAAAGGAATTGATCTTGGTATGGTTGGTGCTAAGCCAGGTTTGGTGATTTTGGTGTTTTGGCTTCATTTTGTGACTTGGTGGTGTGTGGGGTGTAAAACGAAAATCATGATTTTAGAAATGTGGCTGGACTTAATCCTCACAAATGCCTCGAAAGTGATGTGGGAGAAGTTTGGGGGCCAGAAGGAAATGATCTTTGTATGGTTGGTGCATAGCCAAGTTTGGTGATTTTGGTGTTTGGGCTAGATTTTGTGACTTGGTGGTGTGACGGGTGAAAAACGAAAACCATGGTTTTGAAAAATGGGTGGACTCAATCCTCAATAATGCCTCCTAAGTAATGTGGGAAAAGTTTCGGACCAAAAGGAATTGATCTTGGTATGGTTGGTGCTAGGCCAGGTTTGGTGATTTTGGTGTTTTGGCGTAATTTTGTGACTTGGTGGTGTGTGGGGTGTAAAACGAAAATCATGATTTTCGAAATGTGGCTGGACTTAATCCTCACAAATGCCTCGAAAGTGATGTGGGAAAATTTTTGGAGCAAAAGGAATTGATCTTGGAATGGTTGGTGTTAAGCTAAGTTTGGAGATTTTGGTGTTTTGGCTAGATTTTGTGACTTGGTGGTGTGAAGGGCGAAAACAGAAATCATGTTTTTGCAAAAGTGGTTGGACGAAATACTCACAAATACCTCCAAAGTGATGTGAGAAAAGTTTGGGAGGAAAAGAAATTGATCTTGGTATGGTTGGTGCAAAGCCAAGTTTGGTGATTTTGGTGTTTTGGCTTGATTTTGTGACTTGGTGGTGTGAGGGGTGAAAAACGAAAATCATGATTTCCGAAATGTGGCTGGACTGAATCCTCACAAATGCCTCCAAAGTGATGTCGGAAATTTTTGGACCAAAAGGAATTGATGTTCGTATGGTTGGTGCATAACCAAGTTTGGTGATTTTGGTGTTTTGGCTAGATTTTGTGACTTGGTGGTGTTAGTGGTTAAAAACGAAAATCATGGTTTTGCAAAACTGGGTGACTCAATCCCCACAAATGCCTCCAAAGTGATGTGGGAATAGTTTGAGGTCAAACAGAATTGATCTTGGTATTGTTGGTGCAAAGCCAAGTTTGGTGATTTTTGTGTTCTGGCTTGATTTTGTGGCTTGATGGTGTGTGGGGTGAAAAACGAAAATCATGATTTTGGAAATGTGGCTGGACTCAATCCTCACAAATTCCTCCAAAGTGATGTGGGAAAAGTTAGGGAGCAAAAGGAATTGATCTTGGTATAGTTGGTGCTAACCAAAGTTTGGTGATTTTGGTGTTTTGTCTAGATTTAGTGACTTGATGGTGTGAGGGGTGAAAAACGAAAATCATGGTTTTTCAAAACTAGGTGGACTCAATCCTCAGAAATCCTTCCAAAGTCATGTGGGTAAAGATTAAGGGCAAAAGGAATTGATCTTGGTATGGTTGGTGTTAAGCCAAGTTTGGTGATTTTGGTGTTTTTGCTTGATTTTGTGACTTGGTGGTGTGTGGGGTGAAAAATGAAAGTCATGGTTTTTGAAAACTAGGCGGACTAAATCCTCTCAAATGCTTCCAAAGTGATGCTGGAAAAGTTTGGGAGAAAAAGGAATTGAAATTGGTATGGTTGGTGCTAAGCCAAGTTTGGTGATTTTGGTGTTTTGGCTAGATTTTGTGACTTGTTGTGTGAGGGGTGCGAAACGAAAATCATGGTTTTGCAAAACTGGGTGGACTCAATAGTCACAAATGTCTCCAAAGTGATGTGGGAAAAGTTTGGGGGAAAATGGAATTGATCTTGGTATGGTTGGTGCTAAGCCAAGTTTGGTGATTTTTGTGTTTTGGCTTGATTTTGTGACTTGGTGGTGTGTGGGGTGAAATCGAAAAATCATGGTTTTTGAAATGTGGATGGACTCAATCCTCACAAATGCCTCCAGAGTTATTTGGGAATATTTTGGGGGCAAAAGGAATTGATCTTGGTATGGTTGGTGCTAAACGAAGTTTGGTGATTTGGGTGTGTTGGCTAGATTTTGTGACTTGGTGGTGTGCGGGGTGAAAAACGAAAATCATGGTTTTTGAATACTCGGTGGACTCAAACCTCACAAATGTATCCAAAGTGATGTGGGAAATGTTTGGGAGCAAAAAGAATTGAACTTGGTATGGTTGGTGCTAAGCCAAGTTTGGTGGTGATTATGGTGTGTTGTTGGCTAGATTTTGTGACTTGGTGGTGTGAGGGGTGAAAAATGAAAATTATGGTTTTGAAAATGTGGCTGGACTCAAACCTCACAAATGCCTCCAAAGTAATGTGGGAAAAGTTTCGGAGCAAAAGGATTTGTTCTTGGTATGGTTGGTGCTAAGCCAAGTTTGGTGATTTTGGTGTGTTGGCTAGATTTTGTAACTTGGTGGTGTGAGGGGTGAAAAACGAAAATCATGGTTTTGGAAATGTGGCTGGACTCAAACCTCACAAATGCCTCCAAAGTGATGTAGGAAAAGTTTGCAAGCAAAAGGAATTGATCTTGGTATGGTTGGTGGATAGCCAAGTTTGGTGATTTTGGTGATTTGGCTAGATTTTGTGACTTGGTGGTGTGTGGGGTGAAAAACGAAAATCATGGTTTTGGAAATGTGGCTGGACTCAAACCTCACAAATGCCTCCAAGGTGATGTGGGAAAAGTTTGGTGGCAGAAGTAATTGATCTTGGTATGGGTGGTGCATAGCCAAGTTTGGTGATTTTGGTGATTTAGCTTGATTTTGTGACTTGGTGGTGTGCCATGAATCATGAAATTTTCAAAGTCATGGTTTTTGAGGATTCTTGGTTGGGAATTGTCACAAATGCCTCCAGAATGAGGTCTACAAAGTTTGGTAGAAAAACCAAGCCATCTTGATGTGGTTTTGAATTTTTGAAATGTAGGAAAATACAGCGTTTTGAAAAAAATTCATGAAAATTTGAAACCTTGGCCAATCTTAACGAAACTTGGTGGGCACCTTCTTGATATTAATATGTGATGAACTGGAAAAAATCACGCAAAAATACGGTGTCTAGATACGTTTCTCAATTTTTCTCGATTTTCCACATTTCGGGTCTTTGGAAAAATAAGAAAAATACTTTTGCATGTCGAAAAATTCTAATTTTTTACTTATGTCTACTCGAAAAAAGTGTATCTACTTGTACAAAAGTTGCTTTTGCATATTTTACTATTTTAGGGAGGGGGGGGGGTGTGCTCCTCAATCCTGCCACCTTTGCGCCAGGGAAGGTTTTGGTGCGGTCCATGCATCCCCCTCACGTTTTGGCTTGCTTTGTGCTGGGGCAAGTCGAAACACCAACACATGGTTGACCTCACGTTTTGGCTTCTCCATCAACACCATCCTCGCGGGCGGTGTTGGGGATTAGAAACATGGATGAAACATGTTGGAACTTGGTGGGCACGGGCAGAGAAGTTTGTTGCACACATGCGACACGCGGAAGTTCTTTTCCATACCTAGCGATGCGGACACTGGGTCACTTGTTATTTCCATTTGCACACTCGCCAAGGGCAAGCCGAGGGTGGACCATCCGGTCGTGTGGTGTCTTGCAAACGCGAGGGTGTGCGAGTTGTAATGAGGATGTACTTGTCGGCTGGCTCCATGCCCCGTGCATCGAATGGTCAGGCACACTTCCCCCTCGTTGCCACCCAGTTCCCCAGGCGAGAGATCACGTTCCCTGTGCTGCCTACCAACAAAAAGGCATCCTTGTGTGCTGGCAAAGAATGTTTCTGTCCGGGCTTCCACCACGCGGTGGAGGTCTCGGAGGACCCTGAAGTGACGCATGTGGTTCGCCCTGTCCTTGCAAGCAAGCCAGCAAGCAATTGGCATGGCGGCACACGTGGCGGGGTAGTTCTCTCGGATTCGGTGCATGCGACGAACTCCCGGGTTCTAAATATTCGGTTACCCACCATCGTAGGATGCCCTCCCGGCTCGGTAAGGAGGGACCGTAGGGGTATGCGGCCCAACTGCGCACAGCCCGACAGCCCGTCCCTGTCCGATTCAGGGCAACGCGGATGGATGCTACCTGGTTGATCCTGTAAGTAGTCATATGCTTGTCTCAAAGATTAAGCGATGCATAGTATGAACTAATTCAGATAGTGAAACTACGAATGGCTCATTAAATCAGTAATAGTTTGTTTGATGGTATCTACTACTCGGATAACCGTAGTAATTCTAAAGCTAATACGTGCAACAAACCCCGAATTCTGGAAGGGATGCATTTATTGTTAGAATATATGGCTTTAAACTAGAGGGGGGGGTGAATCGTTTAAAGAGGGTTTTTGTAAACTTTTAAGCCTAGAATGAAAATACTTCAAGAAAACCTTGATTAAGAAATCAGTTTTTCAAAACATAAAGCAAAAGGCACAATACTAGTAAAAACAATTGGTTGTTTTAACGAAACAATCGGTTGTTTATACCAGTTAACAAATATCAAAACTGAATTTAAAGAGTTAGGGATAAAGAGATTGCACACAGAGTTTTATACTGGTTCACTCCAAATCTAGAGCTACATGCAGTCTTCTCAGTAACCCTGAGGAAATCCACTAAGCAATCACAACTTGATCACTTACACAACAACCAAGAGAATGACCTTGAACACCTCAAGACACACACTCTTCTTGGCCAACACACCAACACCAAGATTGCTGATCTTGATCCCTTCAAGAACACACAGCCAATCTCAGCAAACACAGAAACAAATACTTGTTTCACAGAGTTCAAGGATTACACTTGTTACAGAAGATAATCTGAAATCAATACAAGCATAATCCTATTCCACAAACTTTGATCAATCACAAACTTTTAGCAATCTCAGCTCTTTGAAAAACTTAGAAAACTCTATTCAAAATCAGATTCAGATTGTTACTCTATATTGTTTTTCTGAATATATTCAAAGATATAGTTTGTTATCAAATCTTAACAAACTCTTAAATTGCATTAAAAGATTGGTCAAAGCATTTAATGACGGGAGCGTAAGTAGTTAAATCATTTAAAGCTCAGTCAAAGATAGAACAATTTTTTTGTTATGGTCCCAAAGCAAACAATCGATTGTTTCTTCGAATCAATCAGTTGTTTTGGTTCTTAACAGTTCAACCATTTTAAAAACAGTTTTCAATCTTTTTCTCAAAACATCTAAGTATAAACAATCGGTTGTTTCGACACAACAATCGGTTGTTTTAACTTAGTTTGAAAACATTTTACTTTCACAAATATTGAGATGCTTATGCTTTAGATTCGATCAAGGGGTGGATTACAATACTCAAACTACCCCAGAACTATACTAAACCAGCACAGCAACACCAAGCACAGCCAAGGCTTCAACATCCTTCAAAGGGTTTGGATTCTTCAAAGCTTGAACACCACTTGGTTCAACATTTATTAGATACAAGGTCAACGCAGGCTCTGCCTGTTGCTTTGATGATTCATGATAACTCGTCGGATTGCACGGCCTTTGTGCCGGCGACGCATCATTCAAATTTCTGCCCTATCAACTTTTGATGGTAGGATAATGGCCTACCATGGTGGTGACAGGTGACGGAGAATTAGGGTTCGATTCCGGAGAGGGAGCCTGAGAAACGACTACCAAATCCAAGGAAGGGAGCAGGCGCGCAAATTACCCAATCCTGACACTGGGAGGTAGTGACAATAAATAACAATACCGGGCTCATTGAGTCGGGTAATTGGAATGAGTACAATCTAAATCCCTTAACAAGGATCCATTGGAGGGCAAGTCTAGTGCCAGCAGCTACTGTAATTCCAGCTCGAATAGCGTATATTTAAGTTGTTGCAGTTAAAAAGCTCATAGTTGGTCCTTGGGTTGCGTCGATCGGTCCGCCACTGGTGTGATGCGACGTAGGCGTTCCGATCCCCGTGACGTGTTGAGAAGTCCACTGAACCCTATCATTTAGAGGAAGGAGAAATCGTAACAAGGTTTCCGTAGGTGAACCTGCGGAAGGATTATTGTCGATGCCTCAACCAACCAGTTCCACCCGCGAATCCGTAGCAAACACACAACGTGCAAGGGAGTGCAAGTGCAAGTGCTCCACCTCGTCTTCATCGGGGCTGTCGAAGAGAGGTTCTAATATGATTCCAATAGCAAGATAGAGATGATTCTTTGACATTCTATGGAATCAACTTGAGTTGGAGATAGCTTAGGCACTTTTAATAGAATTGGATCAATGTTCTATGTTTCAAGAACTCACCAAAACTTGCACCAAACACCAAACTCACATGGAAGATCCATCTATTCCAATTGAACCGATTAAAATGTGTATAAAAGCAAAAGCACCGTTTAAAAATCTCAAGAACAGAATTGAACCGAACAAAACAACTAGAAATGAAGAAGAAACAAATGAAAACAGCCAAGGAGAAGATGAACTGAAGCAAATTCAGAAACATACTAAAATACCGAATGAAAATGCTAGAAAAGTAAACTAAGACATGTTTTAGCTTCAAATGAACTAGGAGATGAAAGAAAGAAGAACTTATGGAGAAGGAGGACTTGGTTTGGTGATCACGCCACTTGGATGGTGAAGGCTCCAAGATAAGTGAGCTAGTGACGCCACTTGAGAGAACCAAATGCACTCGAGATAAGACAAGGTAAAGGAGAAAACAAGTTCTCACAATTCTCTCTCAAATTGAGTAGAGTTTCTCTATTACCAATTTCAATTCTGAATTTTACAAGAGCCCACACCTCTATTTATAGTGTGAGGGTGCTGGAAAATAGGTGGGAAAATTCAAATAAAACTCATTTGAAATTCCCACCAAAAACAAGTCACATGGGAGGTGTGACCTTTTTCTACTATGACACCTCCTAAAAACTACACCTACACCTACTCTCCTAAGTCACATGGATAATGTGACTTTATTTTACATTTTCACACTTGTTTATTTAATATCCACCCTCCTACAACTATACAAGAGTAATTCAAATGATGCTCTTTTATTTAATGCTTGGCCTTGCCCCTCATGGGATGGACTTGGGCTTTTTGGGCTTTGGCCTTCTTGGGCTTGGGCTTGGGCTTTGGGCTTGGGCCTCATCTTTATTTTATGTCTTCTTTTAATTTTGAGAAGACTAGAAGGAAGAACTTCAAATGTGAAGGCGAATGTCCACTTCCTTCATTAATAAAAGCCTCCTTTATTTGATTCTCATCAGGTTCCTTCCTAAAACATTGAAAATTTAATAATTATGAGGACTAGGAGGAGACAAATTGAGGTAGTTTTGTGCACTTACAATTTTATGGACAATGCAAGTTCTTATGTAATAACGAGAACGAGATGACACGTGGATTCATGCTTCGCAATAACGAGATGAGGTCAGTCTCAGAATCCAGTTGGGTGGGCCACCTGTAGAAAAAGCTTTGACGTAACCTTACAACATTATGTATATAGTTGAAATAATTTGAGTTGACATTACTTAGGTCATCTATTTATAATCTTTCATGTTTGTCTTTGGATATTATGTGACATTTCCAAAAAAATCATGGTCATCTTGGTCAAAATTGTAGGCGGTCCTGAAGGATTTAAAGCGTATATAAGACTAGAGGTGGAAGAGCATAAAACAATTAATTGAACATTTCATCATTGACCTTTACTGAAGGGAGGGGAATGTTGTGCCACTGCCGCTTACTAATCCACCCTTGTGTTGTGTGCTTGAGTGCAGCCATTGCTTATTTTTTAGTTTTTTTTTATGATTTCGTTTGTTTTATTTTTAATTAAGTTTGTATTTGCAAAAGTTTATTAGTCGCATATTTTAACCAGTTTTGTTTATAAATTAAGATGAGTTCAATCATCCCATCCCAGATATTTTTTTAAGCAATAGAGCAGTTCTTTTATAGATCTGGAAAGTTGGTGGTCCATCCATCCCAATTTTTACTATAACTATGTATGTATTTGGATTGGATGTCATTATGATGGGTAGGTAGTGTATTGCACACTCACTCACTGCTTAGGTAACAATTCATCCATCCATCTCACCACATGACACTACAGTGATACTAGAAATGGTGAAAAAGTGGATATGTAAAAAAATTTTGAATGAAATATAACCATAATGGTTTCATAAATCTCTAATTTATATTAGAAAACATCATGAAAAATTTCAGAATTTTCTGACAAGTGTAAGTATGAGAATTAAGACCTTGAAAATACCAAAAAATCACAAAAAAATAAAAAGGAAATAGTAAACAATGGATTTTTGGAATTTTGGGGGGCCAATCCCCTTCAGATATTGGCAGCTGCCTTTGTTGCCCCGTTTCCAACAACTTTCATTTTTTACGCGTCTCCATCCGACTTCCCAGTCAAAAGTTATGGTCGTTTGAAGTTTTCCACCAATAATTCTTTGCAACTCAAAATCTATCATTGTTTTCCAACCTGTCAGGACTCCTCCATCAAATATACACTGAATCAAGTTAGCACAAAAACATTTTGATCAAAAATCATTTTTTACCTATTTTTAATGAATTTTTCAATATTCCTGCCAGACCAAAATGAAAATTTCCTTTTGCCTTGCTTTGCAGCAAACCCTCTTTTATTTATGGTTATCATTCATTCATCCATCCATCCATGCATCCATCCATTCATGCATCCATCCATCCATCTATTCATTCATCTGGCGGGCTGGCTTCAGTCCATACAAAATGGTTATTCTTCAAACATTGAAATAAGGGTAGCTCCACCAGCTGATAAGAATCTAGACAAGGCAGTCATGCGCCCAGTCAGCTGCTGCTCCTCCTTTACACTCGCCGGGCTCCTCATTTATATGATCACTGCGCACTTGTACGGGTTTGCTTCTATACTACCTCGTTCAATGCGCAAAAACCCAAGGAATTTCCCTTCTTCCACTCTAAACACACATTTTTCTGGGTTCAGCTTCAAGTTGTACTTCTTGGCTAGCTTGTTGAACAGCTATTCCAAATCAACAATGTGCTGATCCTTCTCTTCTGAAGTGATGACCATGTTCTCCACATACGCTTGTACATTCCTCCCAATCATTGGGGCGAGAGCGAGGCGAGGGCGAGGCGAGGATCCTATCCATCAACTTTGATAGGTGGAACCAGCATTCTTCAGGCCAAAGGGCATCACCTTCTAACTCTGCTATATTGTTGCCCTCATTCCGCCACCATCCGCTCTTACCAGCCTCAACTCGTCAACATTAGTAGACTCCCTTAGGAATAGTATGGGTCTTTGTGAGCCTCCCTCTTGTGTGAGTTCACCAAAGTTGAGAACATAATGGTTTAACAGTTAAAATCCTCCCCTACCTTTATACAGTTAGGGCGAGGTCAGCAAAACGAACCTCTCCCTTGGGTTAGAAACACCAAGACTGGGAATAGCATGGTTCTTAGTGAGCCTTCTTCTTGTTTGGGAACGCCAAGGTCGAGAACAAAACAATTGCCAGTTAAAATCCTCTCGTGCCCCTACACGGCTAGGGTGAACGTCAGAAAGAAGGACCTCTTCCTTGTAATGTAAGGCAAGGCTAGTATGGTTTCTAGTTATACGTCTCCCTTATCCCTGTGTGGAAAGGTTGAAGTCCAGCTAAGTAAAGATCTCCCTCGTCTTGTAAGACAAGGCCAAGAGCAGTGCGGTTCCCAGCCAGAGGTCTCCCTTGTCTTGTAAGAAAAGGTTGAGTGTGACGCATTACCTAGTTGAAGATCTCCCTTGACCTTATGAGTCAAGGTTGAAGAGCAGCAACTCCCTTACCTTTGTTTGGCAAAGGATAGGGCGAAGTAAGAGCTTGGGTAAGCATTGCCTTTACCCCGAGACAACAAGACTAAAGTCAGTAAGCGGTGAGGAAGCGTGATACCTAAGACAAAAAGACCCTTAAAGACGTTATTAGTCCAAGCAAGTCAGGCGAAGCAATTAACAACGACAAAGGGAACGAGATCAGATAGAAAGCATATTCCATAAATATAAGTAATGTATATGTACAAGTTATCAAAATGTTCGTCAAGCAGTTAAATTACAACAAGAAAGGAATCACTCCTTGGCATTGACCAGCTGCCCATCAACGATCTTCTTTGATAAGTCGGTTTGGGAAAGATCCACCTCAGGATGCGCGCAGACAACCTGGGCCATGGCATCCTCAAACCCAATCGCATAAGAATCAGTAACATCATTGGTGAGCTCCTCCTTGGTCTGATTGAAGAGTTCGTCCTTACGGACAAACTCTCCCTCCAGCTGGCCAAGACGTACTTCGTGCTGAGTTGCCCTTTTCTCCAGTCTGGCCATCTTAGCCTGTGACTCCTCAGCCTTCTCCTACAAGTCGATGACCTCATTTCGGAGAGACAAGACCTTCACATGCACGCTCAGGGTCTCCTGGGGCTTCTCAAACAAGAGCCTTTTGGTCTCCTTGTCAGTTTGGCGAAGGTCTGACACCTCCAGATACAATGCGGTTTCGCGTTGTATGAGCTTCTTGATCAGGAGGGCGTCTCGACTTGCTGCCTCCCTTAGCTCTTTCATCTCAGCAATTCTTGAACCTTGTCTGCATGAGAAAACAACAAGGCATAAGAAAGGGAACCAACACAGCATGCAAGTAAAGGCAGAAGGAAGAGAAGGCAAGTACCAATATAAGACTTGAGAGGCTTTTTGTACTCAAGCTTGATCAATTCAGCGGTGCTAAACACCACGCCCAAGTTGGAAAGAAACTTGCAAACCTCGCCGTCGGGCGGGGGGACAAGTCCTCGAGGCTCCTAGGCTTCTTGAGCCCTGACTTCTCCACCCAGTAGAGTGGGAACCCATCCAGCAGGGTGGGATTAAACATGCTGCACCCAATCTTGAAGAACTTCCTCTGGAAGCCCTTGTAAGACTGCTGAAAGAGAGTTAGAAGAACTCTCCCAACGACTCCATTGAAGCTCATCCACAGCTTCTTTCCAGGATTTTTTACATCAAAGAACTACAATAAGACATCCACTAATGGCGTATGGCCAAAGTGGCTGCAGAGGATGACAAAGGCCCTGATGAAGGCCCAATTGTTGGGATGCAGCTGGGCAAGGGCCACATTAACTTCAGTGAGGAGCGCACGCTCAAACCCCGTGAATGGGAGGTGAAGCTTGAGAGTTTTGAAGATGGTCGAGTACATGAAGAAGAAGGGTTCTTCAGGGTCTGCACGATCGTCTATACACACGGGTTCGCCTTCCCTGCAAGGCCAAACCTTCACAAACCTATCATGGTCCCTCCCGAAGATGTGGAACTTTTCGTCGGACTCGCCTTCTTTGTTCGCATCCACGTCCTTAAAGGAGGTAATTTGTGAGGTTTCAACGAGAAGGCTATCAGGGGCCCAACGATAAAGCGATTGATAGTTGATGGAGGGAGGTGGGTTTGGTGTAGTTTTGGCTTTGGCCATCTCGGAAGGGAAAGCAAGGGCAATTCATGGGGTGTGTGTGGCACATTCGGGTACGACACAAGCAATTGTTCCTTGGAGGCGGTAAGGCCTGTTAGGGTTAGGGTTTCCAGGGTAACCTTGCATGCATGGCACGTGAGTACTTAGGGCACCCACAAAACAAATGATGCCGCAGTGCTGGTACGCGAGTAGGTACCTTGGTGGCTATGTTGTTTGGTCTATGCACTCCAGAAAAGGGATGTCCTATGCGCCAGATTACGCTAAGATTGTGTAATAGCGGTGCAAGTACATTATCCCAGGAACCCTAAGCCCACTAAGAGACGTGGGAGCATCATAGAAACAACCTTATATACAACCTATAAAGAGGGTGGTAAGAACCCTAGCAAGGTACGCCGTTTCTAAGACTGAAACTTCTTTACACACATTACTAATTCTTTAGCCCTTACTGACTTGAGCGTGAGAGTGCAAACGGTCATAAGGGCGCCCTTTGTCTTTACAGGAAAGCGTTCTTCAACCCAAGGAAGTTTGACTGAAGGAAGAGACAGGCGAGACATGCGACTGCTGTTAGAGTCAACCGATAACCAAGTCAACCGGCAAGAACAAATTTCTAAACCAATTAATAAGCAAGATGCCTTTAGAAACAATTGCTCACTGTTTTTGAACAAAATGCCCACTGTTTTAACGTCAATTTGGTACTGTTTTGGTTCTCTTTTTTTTTTTATACAAATTGCATCAAGCAAAATGTGAAAAACATTCAATTTCCATAAAAAAAAAATTGGTGAATTCAAGATAATTGAACACTTGCAATCATATGTCTGGAACTTGACATCAACTTTTACTAAAACAAGTTTCTAATGGAATTGTAAAGGTCACAATTAAAAGTAAGCAAGAAGAATCAGAGTAAGAACACCTAGAACATTAAGAACATATGACACAAAATAAAAAAGCAAGATCAATGAAAAGGCACAACAAGAATTAAAGGTGCAGGAAAATTAAAAAACAAGAAAGTAATGACAAGAAAGTAAAGATACTTGAATATAAAGAACAAGAATGTAAAATTACTTTAATTAGGGGAGGATTTAACTGTAAAAGGCGTTGTTCAACCTGGGCGTTCTCACTCGAGGGGAGGTGCTCTCCGCGGGCCTGTCATTCCCGCTCCCGAGACTTCTAACCCAAGGAAAAGCCTATGACTGACCTCTTTAAAGAGGGTTTTTCTGAAGAACCATTTCTCTCAACCTTGACGTTCTCACTCGAGGGGAAGGTGTTCTCTGCGAACCTACCTCTCCCACACTCGAGACCTCTAACGCAAGGGAATGGCTTGTACCTGACCTCGTCCTTGCTCAAAGGCGAGGGAGGATTTATCTGCCGAACCATATCTGTTCATTCTTGGTGTTCTCACTCGAGGGGGGAGGTGTTCTCTACGAACCTACCTTTCCCACTCTTGAGACCTCTAACCCAAGCGAACGATCCGTATTTGACCTACCTTCGCTCGAAGGCGAAGGAGGATTTCACTGGTGAACCTCTTCGTTCGACCTTGGCGTTCTCACTCGAGGGGGAGGTGTTCTCTGCGAACCTACCTCTCCCGCACTCGAGACCTCTAACACAAGGGAACAAGTTCGTAACTTCATCGTGCAAAAATTCGAGAAGATATTTCAATCAAAATTTATTGGGTGACCTCATTAAAAAACCTTTATAAGGGAAAAAGACTGTCCCCTAAGAACTATGTACAATTTTATTGTTCAACTGGACTAAAACTTAAAGTTAGCTGCATTCCATGTGCGAGGAATCACGCCTCCTTCAAGCGTCTCAAGCCTGTATGCTCCATTCGCAAGGGCCTCTGTCACTCTGAAAGGACCAGTCCACTTGGGGGACAACTTGTTCTCTAGCTGATAGGGGTGGGCCTTCCGCATCACCTGGTCGGCGACCTGGAACTGGCGAGGCTTCAGCTTCGAGCTGTACTTGTACTCCAAGTTCAGCTTCAGCTTGCAGTAAGTCCAAGTTCATCTTTCTTTCTTCGTTGGATTCTTCAGCCACGAAGTTCAAGAAGCATGGCGAACTCTCCTGGATATCCACTGGAATCATCGCGTTCGACCCATACACCAAGCTGAAGGGTATCTCTCCAGTGGTGGACCGGGGAGTGGTGTGGTAAGTCCACACTATTCTAGGAACCTCCTGGTTCCTTTGGCCTTCTCAAGCCTTCTCTTCCATCCTCTGAGCAGGACTCTGTTGGCAGACTCGACCTGCCCATTTTTCGTGCTGACCTGGTCCACCCCCACCCCGTTATCTACGGTGAATGTTCGAGGTGTCTTCAGGGTTTCCTGTATTACCGTTCTCTGTCTACCCCCCTTGCCTGAACTGGCGAGCTTAGCTAGCAAGTGAGCTCGGGCATTCTGCTTTCTTGGGACGTTCACCAACTCAAACACCACGAAAGACCCTTTCAAAAACTGGACATACCTTAAGTAGGCAGCCATCTGAGGGTCCTTGGCCTGATATTCACCATTCACCTGACCTGTGACTAATAGGGAGTCGCTCTTCGCCAGCAGACTCTGTGCTCCCATCTCTTTTGTCAACAACATGCCCGCAATGAGGGCCTCGTACTGTGCCTGATTGTTGCTTGCCTTGAAGGCGAACCATAGGGCCTGCTCGATCAACAACCTGCTTGGTCCCTCCAAGATGACACCTGCCCCGCTGCCTTGTTTGTTAGAGGACCCGTCTACAGAGAGCACCCACCGGAAATTGGCTTCCTCTTGGTGTGCAACTACCGAGGAGAGCTCTACCACAAAATCTGCGTAAACTTGGCCTTTGATAGGACCCCTGAGCAGAACTCGATTGGCGGACTTGACCTACCCGTTCGTCTGAGGGTGTTCGACTGATGAGAACACCTGCTTTATTCCAGCTCCGTACATAGTTTGCCCAACTGTTGGCTCGCGAACTGGGTACCATTATCGAACACCAACCATTTTAGGATTCCAAAGTGGCACACTATGTTCTTCCACACAAAGTGTTGGATCTAGTGGGTTGTGATCTGCGCTACTGGCTCAGCCTCTATCCACTTCGTGAAATACTCTATGGAAACTGATCCTGCCGGTTGACCAAGCGCAAGAACGATGCCTCGTCACGATCTTTCCTCACCAGCTTTAACACCACGTGCGCATTAAGTCCACGCTACAGGTTGTCTCTCTGAGAACCTAAAAACACAATATGGCGCCGCTGCGGCCGATGGCGCTCCGATGCTCAAGTCAGCAATAGGAACACCCAAAAACTGAGAGGAAACTAGATGCTATAGAACCGTGCTCAAGTGTTCTCAACAAGAAAAATGAGTCGTAATGAACGTATCTCCCTCAAATTTTGTTAAGTTTACCTCTTATACTTGGGCATTTTCTCTCTCCAGACGGTTACACCTTTGGACACGTGGCTCGCATCGAACTCTACACGTGTCACGATCTGGGCTGAAGTAACTTAAGCGCCATTTCCTTGTATACCGTTACGCGGCTAAGTCTCCTATTCAAGGTGTAACCTAGCACATAACACGCTCTAGAACGCCACCCGACAAAGAGAGTATCGGATGCAACAAAGTAGATCATCCCTGTGATATCGCTTGTCGCAGGTGCCACCTTCCTCACTGTCTCGCCATGCATGTTCTAGCTAAGGAAACCTCGCCATCAACGAATGTCCACTATGGGAATCCTGTCATCGATGAGCAAGCTGTTTCCTCCAACTCACTGCTCATGCTGAGACATGGTCACCTTGTCTCTTAACCTCCATGCTTTATGCTGACGTAACAAACATCTTTACTGAACTTACGCGCCTGAACTTACTCGCCTGAACCTCCAACAGTTTCAGCTAAGTTTACTGGGAAATCCGGCGATGTTACTCTTGTGGCGATTCCTGACCACCTGATCTTCTGTTCTCCAAATACGGCGATGTTATACAACTCTGGCGACCACCGACTATGCGCACTGGTGAACGCCGCTTCAACGACTGGCGATTATGTCATCTTTCTCGACTACACACCTTTCTCTCGACCACGTGTCCCGCTAAGCACGCTCCACTTGATCGCCTAATGCCACGTCATCATACCCGATGACCTGGCCGGTACACAAGCCCCCCAGTCTTAAGCTTGGACTTGTCCAGCGAAAAGACTAAGAAGTCGTATTCTCGGCGATCTACATGGCTTTGCATACTGACATCCGTACTATTTAACTTTTTCGACGTTTCGCCAATCCCCTTTAATCAAACGACACGTGGACTTATCAACGACTGTTGTTTGTTGTTGTTTGCGCTTCTTGCAACGTTCAAAACTCTTAAAACACTCGCGCCACTTCACTGTTTCATTATCTTCTTCTTCACTCCAAACTCCCGAAACACTTTAGCTAATGCTTCGTCTCCCTCGATCATCATCTTGCTCAACAGACCTTTGATCATCAAAAGGTAACCTTTTATCTCTCCCACTGACATTTGCTGCATTTTAATCGATTTGCATCATCCATTAACTGTCTGGAGCATACGTTTTGGGTTGTTTTGTTCTTTGCTTTACCTTTTTCTACGTTTAGGTTTTCTAGTTTTCTCTCTGCGAGCCCCCCTTGTTCGTTCCGTTTTCTTCTTTTCAATCGAGTCATTCTGTTTATGAACCCTCATCTCTTCCCTTTTTCATCTTCTTTGCAGTTCTTCTGATGGCTCGCACCAAAATCACTCCAAACCTTCCTCCATCTTCTCGAAACCCTCCGCCAAAAACTCGTAAGGTCATCCCTTCGTGAAACCCCTCCTCTTCTCGCAATTCACCAAGGGATCCCAGTGTCCCTTCGAGCCAGGTCGAGAGACCCGCATCCTCTCGACCCAACTAACTGCAACCAACCCCACCTCAAACCAGCGCAACTGTGAGACCCCCTTCTGATTACGAACAGTTGTACCCTTGGGCCAATTCAGCTTTGCTGGGTGAAACCTCTTCCATCAACACCGACATTGACGTCCTTTGCCTAAAGAAAGGTGATAAACCTCATCTTTCCTTTAGCAAGGAGCATGATGACAAGGTGACCGTTCGTCCTTGTCCCCCTGGGGAGCCCATCTACACCGACGACCAGGGGAACAATGGCGAACCCTTCTGCTTCGTCCATGCTACCATGTTCAAGAAGGTCTAGCTCCGCTTCCCCTTCACTCGCTTCGAGAGGGAGCTCTTGACCGAGCTCGACATAGCCCCCGCCCAGCTACATCCCAACAGCTGGGCATTCGTCAAGGCGTACCAGATCGTTTATGCGCACCTGGGGCACCAAGCCTCCGTGGACGTGTTCCTCTTCTTGTTCGAGGCCAAGAACCCAGGTGATCGTCTATGGGTCAGCCTCAACAAGATTGCTGGGAGGTCCATCCTCTCCATCTTCCAGCAATCCTAGAAGGACTGGAAAGGCAAATTTGTGCGTGTTTGCTACAACGACCAAGACCCCACCCTCCTCGACGGATTTCCCTTGTATTGGGTGAACAAGGGAAAGAAGGAGTCTAAGGACAACTTCAGGAGGGCTAGAAGTCCAGAAAAGATGGGGGAGCTCGACAAGGATCTATGCAACTTCTGGAAAGGAGTTGCCTCCTCCAACATAACCCTGGCCACCTCCTCCATCATCGCCTATAAATTCCATGAAAGTCAACTGGACTTTCATATAGGTTTGTCTTCCCCTCATCTCCAAGTTTCCCTTTCCCTGAGTTCGCATCACTCTATCTTTTATTAATGTTGCTTGTGTCATTCTGATCTGCATGTAGTCTTGACTGGTTAACTTATGCATTAGTTCACACTGCTTATTTTCCTGTGCATCATCAACTGCTTGAACTGGACTAGTTTGTGATCATTGATTTCTTTATGCAGATACAATGTTGGGAAATGAGCATATGGTGAGACTGCGCTCAATAGCCAAGCTTCATAATCTGGCGGCGGGCTCCCAAACCATTCCCAACTCTGCCGCAGAAGCCACTGCTGCCCAAGGCAGATCTCCATAGGTTGGCCCATCCCCTCCTATCGCTCTTCTGGCCCCTGAGCGAAAGAAGCTGCCACCAAAAAGGGCTAAAAGGAAGACCCCCAGAGTGGTGTCAGATGAGGAGGAAGACGAAAGCACTGAAGACAGGCTAATCTGCAAGAGAAAAAGGGCGACTGTAGCTGAGCCACCAGCAGCTGGAGGCACCAGCCCCAACTACACCGAGAACCCCCCCAGCGCCTCCACACCCTTCGAGTCTGTTGGGGATGCTCTCCCTTCAAATGCCTCAGCTGCTGGAGCTACACAAGAACAGATTGCTGACACACAATCTTCCCCCCAACCTGTAGTGGCGGAGCCACCCATCTCACCACCGCACCCCGAAGCTCCCCTCATTATCCAATCTTGTGAGGGTGGTGGTGAGAATCAACCTTCAACGCCTCCTCTAGCTCCAGCTCTTCCAGCCCTTCTCGAAGAAGCCTTGAAGGCTTACGCTGCTCACCTCAACGTCATAACAGCTGAGAGCGTGGAGAAGCGCCTTTCCAAGATGGTTGGTGAGGCTTTAAAGGACTCCCTGAGCAAATATGAACTTGACAACCGCATCCAACGGGAAGAGGCCAGCACCGCGAGGGCCCAGGTCCACAAACTTAACTATGACATGATGATGAAAAGACTTGAGTTCTCGCGGTTGGAGAATGCCCTTAAAGACGAGCTGCGGAGTGAGCGCAACAGCAACGCTGACCTGCGCCAAAAGCTTAATGCCAAACTTGCAGAGATTATTGAACTGGAAGGCAAGCTCGTGCCTCAGAAGGTGAAAATACCTGAGTTGGAGGGGGCTCTTGCAAAAAACAAGGCCCAAGTGGCCAAGCTTGAGGCTAAGTCAACTGAGGTCGAGGCAGAAAGAGATCGAAAAGCTGAAGAGCTTAGCAAGTCTACAACAGAGCTTGCCCAGATGCGCAGGAGAACAGTGGGCTGAAGAAGAAGATTGAGGAACTTGATCTCAGCGCCGCGCATTTTCTCACTTTAGGTTTTGGTGCTGCTTTGGAGCAGATTGCCTCCGAATATCCTGACCTGGACCTCTCCAAATTCTCCGTTTACAATGAAGTGGTGGATGGCAAGATCGTGCCTTCAGCTTAACTGTTTTCATCTGCCACTTCAATCTTATCATCTTGAAACTCTTGTATTTAACTTTTGATTTATCTGTAATAGCTTTCATTCCGTTCAAACTGCTTTGATATATATATATATACATATGGCTCTATCTTTATCTGTTGTGCGATCATCTGATGTAACTGGCTAGTTTTTGCTTAGCCCAATTAACATAGCACAAACTGATGCTTAATTCTATGGAAATCAACTTAACCTGAACAAACTGTTAGTCTATAGCAATAACATTTAACGCGAAATCACTTACGGGGCAGTAGGCGTAGGTCAATCTTAGTATCTGAAATATCGCTTGCCTGATCTGCCAAGTGATATGTGTATTTCTATGTCATCGCCTAAAACTTCGCTGATCTAGTTCTTGCCGTGTAATCTTCTTACTATCTCAATCTCAAAGCCATAGTCTTTCGGCGATGTCATTTTCCTTTTAATTGAAAAGCGTTCTCTGCAGAGCTACCTTATAACTTCATCTTTGCTCAACTGGGAGGAGAGCTGCCTTTCGGATCTCCCTCTACCTCCCAGAGCTTTCAACCTTTACTTTCCTCCACTCATCTGGGAAGGAGAGGTACCCTTTACGGATCTCCCTCTACCTTCCCTGAGTCTTTAACCTGAGATAACTTGATCATTGTCCCCTCTACCTTCCCTGAGTCTTTTAATCTTTTCTCGCCTGCACCCGCTCAAGGCGAGGAGGACTTTTTAATCTCTTCGCGCCTGCACCCGCTCAAGGCGAGGATGACTTTTTAATCTTTTTTGTGTTGCCTCGAAGCGCACGAGGGCGTTGAGGACTTTAAACTTTGTTCTGATGCCTCCGATCGCACGAGGGCGACGAGGACTTAAAACTATATACTTGTGCCTTCAATCGCCAGATGGCGATGAGGACTTAAAACTATATACTGGTGCCTCCGATCGCCAGATGGCGACGAGGACTTAAAAACTTTATACTTTTAAACTTTGTACTGAATGCATGTGATCCTGCCTGTTGACCAGAACGTTGGAACTTGCCTCGTCAAACTTGGATCGACGTGCGCATCGCTTCAACCTCCGTCCTCCGCCAAGATCCACCCCAAGAACCTACAAAAGAACAGAGCGGCGCCGCTGCGGCCGATCGCACTCCAACGCCCAAGTCAGTGACCGAACCACCAAATACTAAGAGCAATAACACTCAAGAACTCTCAAGGAACCGTGCAATGTTCTCTCTCACAGTATGCTCAAGAACTCGCAAGCGTAAAGAGTACAACCTGAACGTGCGTACCTCGAAAGTTCGTTGGGAAACCCTTTTATACCTGGTCACTTTCTCTCTCCTGGCAGTTACAGACCTGGACACGTGGCTCGCATCCAGTCGTACACGTGCCATCATCTGGAGCCTCCTTGACTTGGGCGCTGCTTCTGACTCTCTTTTGGCTAAGTTACTTATGCATGGTACTGCCCAGTGCATAGCTAACTTGGGAGCGCGATCTCTACTAGAATTGGCGAGTTAGGGTGCCTTCGTACACCTTCCCTGTGGTCTCGCCGACCGCCTTCATAATCTGCACCACCTTCATCTTCGGCGATGTGCTTGCTCTGGCGATCTCCAATCACTTGGTCGCCTGAGTTTACATCTGGCGACTTCATCTTTAACCTGGTGATCGCCGGTTCTGGTATGCTGGAGATCGGAACACGCCAACTTAATAACTGGCGACCTCACGAGCCCCCCGACCTCTTTCCCTTCTGCCAACCTGGCGTCTTGTCAACACGCCAATACTGTAGCTTGATGCCACGTCATCACTTCCGACTACCAGGGCAGTACACAAGCCCCCCAGTCTTAAGCGAAGACTTGTCCAGCGAAACGACTAAAAGAGTCACGTCAATACCGATCTACGTGGCACTGGCGCAGAATTTCAAGCGGTTGTACTTTCTGCTTCTCTGACGCTCCACCAAACACCTCACCCATCGCTCGACACGTGGCTTCATCAACGGTTACCTTCAGTTAACGTTTGCGCTTCCCAAACCCATTTCGAAAAACCCTTAAACTCATTTCGCTCCACTGTTCCATCACTTTCTTCGCATTCTCAAACGCTCCAACTTTCTTCTGCAAAAAAGCTTTCAACGTTCTTCAACTTCCTGAATCACCAACTTCTTCCATCACTCTTCCGATCATCAAAAGGTACTTCCTTTCCTTCTTCTGCTGGTTTTTCCTGCATTTTAACTGATCCTGCCCGTTGACCGGAACGCTGGAGACTGCCTCGTCAAGGGATCGACGTGCGCACCGCTTCTCACCTCTGTTCCTCTTCTGGATCTACCTCAAGAACCTGCAAAGAAACAGCGCGGCGCCGCTGCGGCCGATCGCACTCCAACGCTCAAGTCAGTGACGGTATCACCAAATACTAAGAACAAGAACCGTGCAAATCCTCTCTCACAGTCAGCTCTAACTCGCAAGCGTAAAGTGTATGAACTGAACGTGCGTACCTCAGAAAGTTTGTTAAGAACTCTTATATACCTGGTGGCTTTCTCTCTCCTGGCAGTTACAGACTCGGACACGTGGCCCGCATCCAACTGTACACGTGCCATCATCTGGAGGCTCCTTGACTTGGCGCTGCTTCTACTCTCATTTTGGCTAAGTTACTTATGCATGGTACTTCCAAGTGCATAGCTAACTTAAGAGTGCGATCTCTACTGGATCTGGCGAGTTAGGGGCCTTCATACACCTTCCCGGTGGTCTCGCCGGCCGCCTTCATAATCTGCTTCTCCTTCATCTTCGGCGATGTGCTTTCTCTGGCGATCTCCAATACCTAGGTCGCCTGAATCTACATCGGGCGACTTCATCTTCAACCGGGCGATCGCCTATTCTGGTAAGCTGGAAGTCGGAACACGCCAGCTTAACAACTGGCGACTACACGTGCCCCCCGACTTCCTTCCCTTCTGCCAACCTGGCGCCTTGTCAACACGCCTACGCTGTAGCAGGATGCCACGTCATCACACCCGACCACCAGGGCGGTACATTAACCGATTCGCATCATCCTATAACTGTCTGGTGTATACGTTGTGGGTTGTTTTTTCCATTTCTCCTTTCTCGTAACTTAGGGCTTCGTCAACGTGGCAACGAACCTACGTTCGTTCGTTTTTCACCCTTCTTCCATGATCGAGTCAGCCTCTGCGAACCCTGATCATTTTTCCTTTTCTTTTTCCTCTGCAGCTTCCGCAATGACTCGCTCAAAGATCACCCCAAACCCTCCTCCTTCATCACGAAACCCCTCCTCACAAGCACATGACCCACCGCGAGCACGTGGTGCTTCGTCTTCTCAGGCTGAGAGGTCTGCACCCTCCCGCCCCAACCTGGCCCAGGCGACTCCGCCTGTCACCGGTGGAGCCTCCGTCCCCCCACCAGACTTCAAAAAACTATACCCCTGGGCCAACTCGACCTTGTTGAGGGAAACATCTTCCGTAAATTCTGCTGGGGCAGTTCTGCGGTTGACAAAGGGGGATGAGCCTCACCAATCATTCCATAAGGAGCACGACGAGAAGATGATGGTGCTACCTTGCCCCCCCGACCTGCCAGTTGCGCCGATGACAAGGCGAACAATGGTGGACCCTTCTGCTTCGTTTACACAACTTTGTTCAAGAAGGTGAAACTCAGGTTTCCCTTCACTCGCTTTGAGAGGGAGCTTCTTACCGAGCTCAACATTGCCGCCGCCCAGCTCCACCCCAACAGCTGGGCGTTCGTGCGGGCGTTCCAAGTCATGTGCGACCACCTGGGGTTGCCAGCATCAGTAGATGTTTTCTTATTTCTCTTCGAAGCCAAGCACCCAGGAGATCGCCTGTGGGTAAGCTTGAATGGGATTGCTGGGAGGTCGATCCTCTCTATCTTCCAGCAATCCTACAAAGACTGGAAAGGCAAATTCGTCCAGGTGCACCCCAACGAGAAAGACGCGTCGTTGCTCGACGGTTTCCCCTTGTACTGGGTAAACAAGGGGAACAAAGAGGCCAAGAGTAGCTTCAGGAGGCCAAGAAGTCCTGATAGCATGGGTGTCTTGGACAGAGACCTTTGCTTCTTTTGGAAGAGCGTGGCAGATGCCAACATCACCTTCCTCACCACCACGCTCATCTGCTTCGAATTCTTCGATGACCAACTCGAAATTCGCATAGGTTAGAACGTCTAAGCCTTTATTCTATCATTGCCTCTGTTAATTATTTCTGGGCGTCTTGCGCGTTATGCGCAAGACTTTGGTTTTATTTTTCTGCACCATTTATCTGCTTTGCTGCATACTGCCTTATGCATTTATTTTCTTTCTGAGCTAACCCATGCATTTTTGCTCCATGCAGATAATATGTTGGGCCAGGGCAAGCTCGCTGAACTGAGGGCGCTCGCCCAAACCCACGGGTTGGCATCGGGTTCACAAACCGTGCCAAACTCGGTGGTGGAGATCGCCGCCGCACAGGGCCGATCGCCACCTAAAGGCACAACCCCTCCCGATGTCCAACCCGCCAACCAACGCAAGAAGCTTGTCCTCAGGAAACCTAAGAGGAAAGCCCCCCAAGTGGTCAAAGAGGAGGAGGAGGAAGACGACGAGGCTACTGAAGATGGCCTCGTCACGAAGAGGAAGAGGGTGGCACCTTCTTCACCACCTTCTCCACCCCCTCTTCCAACATCAACACCGCCATCCACGCCTGCTCCACCTCCAACATTGCCTCCTCCGCCAGCTCCTGCCTCACCAGTCCAAGCAATTCCACTGGCGTCTGCGCCACCTGCGGTTGAGGCCCCCGAGCCAAACTTCATGGAGGACCTCCCGAGCGCCTCCACGCCTTGTGCAACAGCTGGAGGGGGTCCTCCTTCAAATGCCTCAGCCGCAGACGTTGCTCCAATCGGGGATGAACTTGCCCATAACCCTCCAATTCTGATTACTGAATCCCCGACGTCGCCACCGCGCCAAGAAGCACCTGCTGAGCAACCAACTAAAGAAGGTGGCGGCGAGAGCCAACAACAGGCCCACCCGGCGCCTCCACAGGCAGGTCTCTCTATTGAGGTTAAGAGGATGTGGGAGCCTTTCTCTGCTAAACTGAAGATGATGGCAGAAGACTTCCCCACCATTATATCTAGAGCTGTGGAGAGCTCCACCAGGAAGCTCCAGGATGACCTCTTCAACCTTCGAACCTGAGAATAGCACTATGAGGGTTGAGGTGGAGAAGTTGTCCTTCAATCTGACACTCGCGGAGATTGAACACTCCCGAGTAGAAGATGCGATGAGCACCGAGCTCCGGTTGGCGCGCAAGGAGGCCATCGATCTACGCCACAAGGTGCAGCTTCTGGCTCAAGAGAAGATTGAGCTGGAGAGCAAGATTGTACCTTATCGCGTTAAGGTGGCTGACCTAGAGGCCTTAATAAAAACTGACGCCGCCAAGGTGAAGAAACTGGAGCAAAGGTCAGCCGATCGGGAGGTCTTCCTGGGAACGGTGGAGAAGGCGAGGGACGACGCCATGGCTGAGCTTGCCGAAGCCAACAAAGAAAAGGGGAAGATTGCTGCTGAATTGGGCCAAGTGCAGGCAGAATCCAAGAAGGTTGCTGAAGACCTTCTCCAAGCTCAGGAAACCATTGAAAAACTCAAGAAGCAAGCTTGATCCTGCCGGCAGCTCGAACGTGGAGGAATCGCTTCGTAGCACTCTCTACCCTGTCTACGCGACTGCGTCTTCTGCAGAATCACCCTCAGAACCTCCTCTTGCTTCTCCAAACGTGACCTGCAAAACACACAGACGGCGCCTCTAGCGGCCGTTTGCACTCCGACGATCAAGTTAGTCCACAGAACCACCAAAGACTAGAAAACTAGTAACGTGTGTGTGAGAACTCTTGCACTCTGTTTTTTTTCTCTCCCCTCACTCTCACCCTGATTCTCTCTTTTATCTCTCTTTCCCTGCTTCTGGGCATAGCAGAATTCTGTTATGCTTTTCTGGCATGTGTCAGAACCCTGTTATGCTTTTCAGAGAAAGCGTACCTTCAGAATCAGCAGTGGGGAGCGTGAGAGCCTGTGCATGTCTGCGCGTCTCTGCGCTTGGCTGCGCCTGTCTGTACCTTTAGTGGTACGGAGTGCTCTTTTGTCTGGACCGCACCCCTCTCAGATGATGACACGTGGAGGCCTGCAACTCACATCTAACCACACACGTGTCACTTACTGGAAGGGCTCTAGCGCTTCTCTTTGTGTGCCTAAGTTACGCCCTTGCGGAGTAACTTAGGATGTTTCTCTTATCTGGGCAGATCGCATACTCTTGGGAGAACGTCGGGTGTGGCTGGTCTAGGCACACTCACCAAACGTTGCTCCCTGCGTATACAGCTTACCCTTCACGATGCCATGCACGTAATGGGTTGAGGGAATCATCAACCACTGACTGGTTTACTAGTTCCCTCAGGCCACTCTCGTGCATGATTCCCTGAGGTGTGCTCATGCGAGATCCATGCGTAACGCTCTCGCTGGGAATCTCATTCCCAGTTTAACTGCGTGTAACACAAGACCCCGATGACAATACCCCGATGACTGATCAGTGTTTATCTGTTTCTCGCGTTCTGCCTTCAGGCGTTAGTCTGAGAACTGGTCTGTTGGTGGCCACTTGGCTACTGACCACCGATCACCATTCTGGATACTCCGTCCCCCGACCTCTCTGCCGCCTGATCTGTTGGTGGTCACTTGGTTACTGACCACCGATCACCTTTCTTGCCGATCGTCCCCCTGACCTCTCTGCCACCTGGTCCACGTGCCACCCTGCGAGTGGTCCACGTGGTTCTTTGATGCTGACGTCATCGACTACCGATGACCGATCGGATCACAAGCCCCCCAGTCTCGAGTCGAGAACTCGTTCTCAGCGAAGAGACTAAGTGGTCGTGCCCTCAGTCCACGTGGCAAGTGGGGTCGCCTCACGTGCCACCTCACGTGCTGCTTCTTTAACGTTTGGACTCCCTCTCTTAATCTCGCGACACGTGGCCCCATCAACGGCCAGCGTTGTGCGTCGCTAGCGCTTCTCTTATTCAAATTGGCGCGCCCTTTCACTGTTCCTTCATCTTCTTCATTCGACCCCCAGACTCTCTACGAACTTCTCCTCTGCGTACCCATCTTTCTTCAAATTCTCTGCTTCCCAATCTCTTGCGATCATCCAAAGGTATGGTTTTTCTTCTTCCTGGCCCCCTTTCGGTCATCTTTACCGATTGCATTTATCATTCTAGTTATCATGCATTCATCTCCTCTATTTCCCTCTCTCGAACCCGCGCTAGGGTTTTTTCATGCTCTTACTCTGGCTTCTGCTTCTTCTTCTTCTTCTTTTCATCTGGGCATCTCCTTCTCCTTTCCCTTTTCTGTTTTCACCGAAACATTCATCATTCCTTCTTCTCCCATTCATTCTGACCTTTTCGTTTTTCCTCCATTTGCAGCTATCTCACGATGGCTCGCTTGAAACAAACTGCGCGCATCATTGCCTCTTCTTCTGGTGCACAGCCTTCCGCTAGTGCGCCAGCTCCACCACCGCCTGTGGCTACCTCCTACCACGACAATGCCAGGGTCTACGAATGGGCTCCCCTGGCATTGCTCGCTGAAACCTCCACTCTACTGCCCGAGGGCCATCTCAAGTCCCTGCTAAGTCGCAATCCTGATGAGCCTTCCTGCTCCGTCGACAGGGAGAATGACTTCAACATTCAAATTCGCATCCCTCCTCGAGGGATGCCTATCTGCGCGGATGACAGGGCCACCAATGGGGTGCCCTTCGTCTTTGTCTACTCCGCTATCTTCAAGAGGTTGAAGCTGCGTCTCCCTTTCACCTTCTTCGAAAAGGAGCTGATGATGGAGCTAAACGTCGCGCCCTGCCAACTCTATCCAAATGCCTGGGCCTTCATCCGGGCATTTCAAATCCTCTGCAGCTATTTCGGGCACAACGCCTCTGTGGACGTGTTCCTCTACTTCTTCAAAGCAAAGAACCCTGGGGACAAGTCCTGGGTCAGCCTGAACGGGGTTGCTGGTCGGGTGCTCCTGGGCCTGTACCAGCAATCCTTCAAAGATTGGAAGGGCAGATTCTACATGATATCTGCTACCCCTCAAAGTCCACATCTGCTCGAGGGATATCCCCTCTACTGGGTTCCCGGAGTTGAATTCAAGAAGTCCAGGGGCCTCGAAGCTATGGCCCCCTATGAGCGCGAGCTGTGCGGGCTGCTCCTGGGGGCCAAGTACAATTCTGCTCGTCTCATCAAAGACGAGTTCGATGTGGTGGCCTTAAAAAAGTACATAGGTAGCTCTTTTTTCCTCTCTTAGGATGCCTGCACCTTTTCATGCATGTTTTATGTGTTTTTTACCTTACTTGCATACCTTGGTCAACTAACCCTCCCTTTCTCGTCTATGCAGACTCAATGACGGGGAAAGACAGGAAGCTGGCCCTGCTGGAGCTTGCCAAACGTAGGGGAGCCAAGGGCACTGGTTCCTCTTCTTCTACAACTGAGCCCATTGCGGCCCCTCCACTCTCGGTCGCGCCAGCTGAAGGCCCCGAGCAAGGGAAGAAAAGGAAAAGGCTGGTGAAGGCTTCCGCTTCTTCTGCTGCTGCTTCAACTGAAGAGGAAAGCTCAGGCTCTCCTCTTATTCACCGCCAAAGAAAGAGAGCAGCGGTTGAGGGGGCCTCATCTCTCCAGCCTGGAGAGATTGAGGTGGTGGAAGTAGAGGAAGGGTCTTCCCCTCCCCCCTGCGCTCAAACTGCCCCAGAGCCCACCAACCTTCCTTCTCCAGGCCACCAGTTGCCTCCAACTACCAAACTGCCATCTTCCCCCCCAGCAGGCCAATCACCTGGTCCATCCGCTCATCCTGCTGGGGGCGCTTCTGCCCAAGCTGGGGGTGCACCACCACCACTGCTGCCAATCCCTACCACCGCTCTTGAATGTGGTGGGTCTAGCTCGTGCCCAAGCGCTTCTGGGCCACCCACGAGAATTTCAGCAGGGTCATCACCCTGGTTCGACAGCTCATAAGTAACCGGGAGCTCGTCGAGTGGAATGGTGATGAGGTTGACATGCACCTGGCAAGGCAGGTGGTGCTCTCTCTAGAATTCTCCACCCAGCATCGTAAACAAATAGCCCTGGAGAAGAGGGTGAAGGAGCTTGAGCACGACAAGGAGTCACTGCGAAGTGACTTCGAAGCTGCTCAAGGGTCTGTTGAACTGATGCGAGGCATGGTGGAGAAGGCTAGGAGGGAATACCTAGCGCAGGTCCAAGAGACCATCAAGACGGAGATCTTGATGGGGCAGATGGTGAGCTCTTTGGACTGCGAGGTGGTGGAGCTTAAGGCCGAGACTTCCTCCCTGCGCCAACAGAACACTCAGCTATTGGGGGAGCTCGAGTCCGCCAAAGAGGCAGCTGCTGTTGGGGAGAAAAGACTTGAGGAGGTGGTGGGCAAACTGTCTGAAGCGGCCTCCTCCCTTGCTGCCGTCACCACTGAGAGAGATGCTGCGGAGGCTTCAAAGCAAGAACTGGAGGTGGAGAAGGCTGATTTGATGAATGTGGGTGCTGATGCCCTTACAGACGGATTCGAGCTAGCACTCGAGCAAATCAAATGCGTTCTCCCAGACCTGGACATCTCGCAGTTCAGCATCTACCATGAAGTGGTGGATGGAAAGCTCATTCCCCCTGCCCCTTAAACCCTTCTTTTCTCTGTAAATTTAGCTTCTGCACAGTTTTTCTTTGCACTTTGGAATTGTATAAGACTTGGCTATGAATGTAATATCTCAATGCTTCTTTCTTGCGTAAGTTTCTTCTCTTGCATTTTCTTTGAACTTCACTTATCTTTATGTGCGCGACTAGCTAGCTTAGGTTCAGCGCGATCTTGGGCTTTACCTTTCCTTTCGCACACGACTAAGTGTTAACCAACTTAGGCTTAGCGCGATCTTGAGCTTCGTCTTTCTCTTTGCGCACAACTAAGTGTTAACCAGCTTAGGCTTAGCGCGATCTGCTTCTCTTATTCTTTCGCTTCTACTTGATCACGACTGGCTATTCCCTCAGCTTGGTGTTTAACAGTCCTCGTGCGCTGCTTTGCACCACTAGCCAATTACTGACGACTCATCAGTGATCGTTCTTTAGTCTTTACTTAGCTTTCTCTGTCGCTCTAGCGCTAAGTGCATAAAGGACTTTGACATCGATCGCTCAAGGTGATGCCTCGTCTTGGGGAAAGAAAAGTGTTTCTCGCTAACCCCTCTTACTTTCCCCAAGGTCATCACCCTTTGGCGGGTTGAGTCGCTCATTCCCTGCCTCACTCCTGGGGTGAGAAGGGTTTCGGACTAAGAGTCTTACTGGGCCAATATTGGTGTATGCCAAGTGGATAAGGACGTTTTGTCAAAACCTTTCCTTTCCCTCCCTTGGTCTTACTAGCACCCCTGGCTTTTCAAACCTTTAACTGCTTGCGCTCACACCTGGGGTGAGGAAGACTTAGATCGGTGCCAGTACTTGCGCCTAGGGCAAGTAGGGCCTAACCAATCACCTGCACTTGCACCTGGGGCAAGGAGGATTTTAACTTTAATACTTGAGCACACTTGATATGCTGGAAATTTTTCTTTAGTTGGGTGGCCTCGTTAAAAACCCTCCTTAGGGAAAAGAGTGCCCCCTTGTCTGTTCAACTGTTTCCACCACATACAAAGCATGTGTCTTTTAGCGCGAGAACGCCATTACTGTACAACTTTAACTGAAATAAAATTTTAAATGGGTGGCGTTCCACGTCCTGGGGATTGCTCCTCCTTCCAAAGTCTTTAGGCGATAGGCTCCGTTCTCCAATGTCTCCACCACTCTGTACGGGCCTGTCCACTTTGGGGATAGCTTGTTCTGCATGTCATTCTGATGCGCCTTTCTCATCACCAGATCACCTTCCTGGAAGCGCCTGGGCCTCACTTTAGAGTTGTGCCTCCGCTCTACTCTTCTCTTCACAGCTTCAGCACTGACTCTGGCCTCTTCTCGCACTTCGTCTAGCAAATCCAGATTTACCTTACGCTCTTCGTTGGACTCTTCAACAACGAAGTTCAGGAATCTGGGGGAGCTCTCCTGTATCTCCACAGGAATCATGGCGTCTGTCCCATAGACAAGGCTGAAGGGTGTCTCATGGGTGCTGGACTGTGGGGTGGTGTGATAAGACCATACAATTCTGGGGACCTCCTTTGCCCAGCCTCCTTTGGCCTTGTCTAGTCTTCGCTTCAGCCCCCTGAGCAGCACTCGGTTTGCTGACTCCACCTGCCCATTGGTGTGCGGGTGCTCCACTGATGCGAAGACCTGTTGTATCTTTAACTCTTCACACATCTTCCTCAGCTGATGACTTGTGAACTGGGTGCCATTGTCGGAAACCAGCCTCTTGGGTATTCCGAAGCGGCAGACAATGTTCTTCCAGACGAAGTGTTCAACTTTCTGTGCGGTGATGTGTGCGACTGGCTCTGCCTCCACTCACTTGTTGAAATACTCGATGGCCACGATGAGGAACTTCATCTGCCTTGTCGCCAGGGGAAAGGGTCCCAAGATGTCAATCCCCCATGTATGGAATGGCCACGGGCTATGGATGGACCTCAACTCCTCAGGGGGTGCCTTGTGCCAGTCTGCATGCAGTTGACACTGTTTGCATCGCTGAGCAAACCTTATGCAATCTTCCTTCAGCTTTGGCCAGTAGTACCCCGCGCGGAGTACTCTACTTGCCAAAGCGCGACCACCTACGTGGCTTCCGCACACCCCCTCGTGCAGCTCAGACATGAGTCTGGTGCATTGCTCGCCGTGTACACAGATCTGCACAGGGTGAGAAAATCCAAATCTAAATAGGCTTCCATCTATAAGACTAAACTTACTTGAACCCCTCTTTATTCTTTTTGCCTCTGCCAGATCGAGCGGGAGTACACCATCTTCTAAGTATAGCTGGTATGGCGTCATCCAGGTGTCGGGTTCCTTCTCCGCATGGACCTCCATCAACTCATCGGTCTTTGAGGGTCGCGATCTCACCCTCGGTGCTCTTAGCGTTTCTTGGGTCAACGAGTGATGATCGATCGTTAGACGCTCCATTGACTTGTATACATGAAGCACCTGGTTGTCTGATACGAACGCGCGCGGCACCTTCAGGGTCTTCTGAATGACAGTCCTCTGCTTCCCCCCCTTGCCTGAGCTGGCCAGCTTGGCAAGCAGGTCTGCTCGGGCATTTTGCTCTCTTGGCACGTGCACTAACTCAAACTCGGTGAAGGACGCCTTTAGGAGCTGCACATACTCCAGGTAGGCTGCCATCTGGGGATCCTTTGCTTGGAACTCCCTCGTAACCTGCCCGGTGACCAGTAACGAATCGCTCTTGGCCAGCAGATTTCTTGCTCCCATTTCTCTTGCTAGCAACATTCCTGCGATCAGGGCCTCATACTCCGCCTGATTGTTGCTAGCTTTGAAGGCAAAACGGAGGGACTGCTCGATCAGTACCCCATTTGGTCCTTCCAGGATGACTCCCGCGCCGCTTCCCTGCTGATTAGAGGAGCCATCCACCGATAACACCCATCGGAAATCTAGCCCTTCTGCAGGTGTCGCGATTGATGATAGCTCGACTACGAAGTCCGCGAACACCTGCCCCTTGATCGGTCCTCGGGGCTCGTACTGAATATCAAATTCTGACAATTCTACTGCCCATTTGACCATCCTGCCTGCTACATTAGGTTTCTTCAACACATTCTGGATAGGCAGATCAGTCATCACCACCACTGTGAAGCTGTGGAAATAATGCCTGAGTCTTCTGGCTGAAAACACCACCGCCAGAGCAGCCTTCTCGAGGGCTTGGTACCTTGTTTCGGGGCCTTGCAGCACTTTACTCACGAAGTAAACAGGCCTCTGGGCCTGGTCCTGCTCTTGCACCAGGACTGAGCTGACTGTTCTCTCCGTAACAGCAAAATATAGACGAAGAGGGATGCCTACCTGGGGCTTTCGCAAGACTGGTGGGCTCGCCAGGTACCCCTTTAACTTGATGAAAGCCTCCTCGCACTCCTGTGTCCAGAGAAATCTGCTGTTGCGTTTGAGACACTGGAAGTATGGGTGACCTTTCTCCCCTCCAGCGGACATAAATCGGGACAGAGCTGCCAAGCGACCGGTGAGCTGCTGCACCTCCTTCACCGTCGTTGGGCTCCTCATTGCCACGATCGCCGCACACTTCTCCGGGTTAGCTTCGATTCCCCGCTCTGTCAAGAGGAAACCCAAGAACTTCCCAGCCTCCACACCAAAAATGCATTTCTCAGGGTTGAGCTTCAGCCTGTACTTGGCAATGGTGGTGAATAGCTCTTCCAGATCAGCTGCATAATGCTCCTTCTCTTGGGACGTAACCACCATGTCATCTACATAGGCGTGCACGTTCCTTCCCAGCATGGGCGAGAGCACCCTATCCATGAGCCGCTGGTAGGTAGCCCCCGCATTCTTTAACCCGAATGGCATGACCTTGTAGCAATAGCAAGACTGTTCCGTCATAAACGCAGTCTTGCATTCATCCATTGGGTGCATCCTGATCTGGTTGTACCCCGAAAAAGCGTCCAAGAAGCTGAGTAGCTTTCCCCCCGATGCGCTATCGACTAGAGCGTCTATACTGGGTAAGGGGTAAGAATCCTTGGGACACGCCTTGTTGAGGTCAGTGAAGTCCACGCACATTCTCCACTTGCCGCTTGCCTTCTGAACCAGTACCACATTCGCTAGCCACTCGGGGTACTGGATTTCTCTGATATGCCCTGCGGCAAGGAGCTTCTGCGCTTCGTCGTGGATCACCTTCATCTTCTCCTCGTTGAACTTCCTTCGCCTCTGACGCACAGGTCGAACCATGGGGTCCATCGACAGACGATGGCAGAGGAAATCGGGGTCGATTCCTGGCATGTCGGATGCTGACCATGCAAAGGCATTCATGTGCTTCTCAATCACACCCATGATCAGCATTCGCTCTTCTTCAGCGAGGGATCCCCCTAACTTGAACTTTCTTCCCCCGACGTCCACTTCGACCCATCCCTCAGTTGGGTGGGGCCTTCTCTCGCTGGCGATGACCGCCCTCGCGATCCCTGACTCGCGAGGAGTGATCGCGCCTTCCTCTTCTTCTTCAACTTGGGCTATCTGGGAGCCCCCCACCGCAGCATCCTCCATCCTCTGAGCGCCCTGTGTCTCCCTGACCACCAATCGCTCTTCGCGCACGCCTGGTGGTGGCTTTGTGGTGACATGGCACACACTTCTCTTTTGCTTCAAGCTGTTCTCATAACAGCGTCTTGCCTCAGCCTGATCTGACCTGATGGCTATCACGGTTCCCTCCATTGACGGCAGCTTCAACTTCATGTGCCTCGTTGATGGTATTGCGCCCAACCTATTGAGTGTTGGCCTACCCAACAAAACGTTGTACGCAGAAGGGGCATTTACCACCAGGTACTTTATCTTTTCAGTGCGGGCTGTCGTTCCGTCAGTGAACGTTGTCCTCAGCTCGATGTATCCCCGCACCTCTACCTGATCCCCTGCAAAACCGTAGAGACAACCAGTATACGGTCTTAGCTGGTCAGGCGATAACTGTAACTTGTTGAATGTTGGCCAGAACATGACGTCTGCCGAACTTCCTTGATCTACGAGTACTCGGTGCACTCGCCTTCCCGCAGTGATGAGAGAAATTACCACAGGGTCGTTGTCGTGTGGGACAACGTCCCGTAGATCAGCTTTCCTGAAGATGATGTCCACTTCGGGGTAATGACTCTCATTTACCGCATCTACCGCCATTACTGATCGAGCGTATCTCCTTCTCTGTGAAGCTGTGCATCCCCCACCCGAGAAGCCTCCCGCGATCGTCTGCACTTCCCCATGCACAGGGACTTCATGCTGCTGTTCTCCAGTCTGGGATCCTGACGCGCGGTCACCCTGCGGCTCACGCAGGTAATCTGCTAGGAAACCAAACTTCACCAACTCTGCCAATTGGTGTCCCAGGGCCAAACAAGAATGAAGTGTATGGCCAAAAGCCTGATGAAACTCACACCACTCATTCTTCTTTCTTCCAAGTACCTTATCTGTCTTCTCTGGTACTCGTAGTCTTGCTGCTACAGCAGGAAGGGCGATGAGATCCGCCAATCCTACCATGAAGTTGTACCTCGGGGGTGCATTATTCTCCCTTGCACGCCCCCTGTTCTGGTCTTTGCCTGGTGCATAGGGACGAGGTTTTTCCCGCACCTTCTTCCCCTCCTTGGCCTCATGCACCCTTGCTTGCTGTGGCTTTCCTTGCCCTCCACGCGGTCTTGGTGGTGCAGCACTTCCTCTCTTTTCAGAAACCTCTGTTTCTGCCACTATGTGTGCCACCGCACGTCGTCGGATCTCTGCAAAGGTGCTGGGATGGCTCCTGATGAGAGATTCGCTGAAGGGGCCAGGCAGCACTCCCTTCTTAAACACGTGGACCAGCATATCTTCATCTTTGCTGGGCAATCTCACCACTTGTGCCCCAAAACGGTTGAGGTAGTCCTTCAGCGACTCCCCCTGGTATTGGCGCACATCGAACAGATCGTAGGACACCACTGCAGGTGCCTTGTTGACGATGTATTGCTCGGTGAAGAGCTTCGAGAACTGAGAGAAAGACGTGATATGTCCTTCTGGTAGGCTTACGAACCACTCCATGGCGATTCCGCTAAGCGTACTCATAAACATTTTGCAGTAGACAGCGTCTGAACCCCCATACAACATCATCTGGGTGTGGAACGCCGTCAGATGCGCCTCCGGGTCTTCTACCCCATTGAACGATGCCTTGACCCCCACCAGGTTGGGTGGCACCATGGTTCCCATGATCTCAGGGGAGAATGGCATGGGGAACGCTCTTGGAGGTGAGGGCATCCTAGACACCCTTTCGTCAACCACGTGTTCCCTTTGCGCTTGCAGCGTCCTTCTCAACTCCTCATTGACGCGATTCAGCTCGTCGTTCCTGCTTTGCGACGCAGCTAACTCCGTCTGCATCCTCTCTTGTTCAACCTTTGACGCTGCGGCATTATCCTGCAGCGTGCGCACCATTTCCAGGACCTGCGCCATTGTCACAGCTCCTTCGTCAACGGATGGCGCAGGCGATGGTTGTCTGTTTCTAGGCATCCTTCTCTATCAAGGAAACTGATAAAAACTCTGGTAAGTCTTTAAAACTGTGGTATATATGGGACAACGATTCACTCGTGCCCCACGGTGGGCGCCAAATGATCCTGCCGGCAGCTCGAACGTGGAGGAATCGCTTCGTAGCACTCTCTGCCCTGTCTACGCGACTGCGTCTTCTGCAGAATCACCCTCAGAACCTCCTCTTGCTTCTCCAAACGTGACCTGCAAAACACACAGACGGCGCCTCTAGCGGCCGTTTGCACTCCGACGATCAAGTTAGTCCACAAAACCACCAAAGACTAGAAAACTAGTAGCGTGTGTGTGAGAACTCTTGCACTCTGTTTTTTTTCTCTCCCCTCACTCTCACCCTGATTCTCTCTTTTATCTCTCTTTCCCTGCTTCTGGGCATAGCAGAATTCTGTTATGCTTTTCTGGCATGTGTCAGAACCCTGTTATGCTTTTCAGAGAAAGCGTACCTTCAGAATCAGCAGTGGGGAGTGATCCTGCCTGTTGACCGGAGCGCTGGAGAATGCCTCGTCAAAGGATCGACGTGCGCACCGCTTATCACCTCCGTTTCTCCTCGGGATCTATCTCAAGAACCTGCAAAGAAACGATACGACGCCGCTGCGGCCGATCGCACTCCGACGCTCAAGTCAGTGACGGTATCACCAAAAACTGAGAACGAGAACCGTGCAAATCCTCTCTCACTCGCAAGCGTAAAGTGTATGAACTGAACGTGCGTACCTCAGAAAGTCTGTTAAGAACTCTTATATACCTAGTGGTTTTCTCTCTCCTGGCAGTTACAGACTTGGACACGTGGCTCGCATCCAACTGTACACGTGCCATCATCTGGAGGCTCCCTAACTTGGCGCCGCTTCTGCTCTCATTTTGGCTAAGTTACGTATGCATGGTACTGCCTAGTGCATAGCAAACTTAGGAGTGCGATCTCTACTGAAACTGGCGAGTTAGGGCCTTCATACACCTTCCCTGTGGTCTCGCCGGCCGCCTTCATAATCTGCTTCTCTTTCATCTTCGGCGATGTGCTTGTTATGGCGATCTCCGACTGCTTGGTCGCCTGAGTCTACATCTGGCGACTTCATCTTCAACCTGGCGATCGCCTATTCTGGTAAGCTGGAAATCGGAACACGCCAACTTAACAACTGGCGACTACACGTGCCTCCCGACTTCCTTCCCATCTGCCAACCTGGCGCCTTGTCAACACGCCTACACTGTAGCAGGATGCCACGTCATCACACCCGACCACCAGGGCGGTACACAAGCCCCCCAGTCTTAAGCAAAGACTCGTCTAGCGAAAAGACTGAAAGAGCCTTCGTTAACACCGATCTACGTGGCACTGACGCAGAATTCCAAGCGATGGTACTTTCTGCTGTTCTGACGCTCCACCAACCCCTTCACTCATCGTTCGACACGTGGCTTTCATCAACGGCTCTCTTCATCTGCCGTTAGCGCTTCCTAACTTATTTCGAAAACCCTTAAACCCATTACGCTCCACTGTTCCATCACTTTCCTTCGTGCTTGCAAAACGCTCTAACTTCCCTCTGCGAAAGCTCTCAACGCTCTTCAACGCTCCAGATCACCATCTTCCTCCATCGTTTTCCCGATCATCGAAAGGTAATTACTTTCCTTCATCTGCTGGGTTTCCTTGCATTTTCACCGATTTGCATCATCCTGTAACTGCCTGGTGCATACGCTGTGGGTTGTTTTTCCATTTCTCCTTCTGCGTAACTTAGGGCTTTGTTGATCGTCGCGACGAACATACACTCGTTCGTTTTTTCACCTTCCTTCTGTGATCGAGTCAGCCTCTGTAATTCCCTGATCGTTTTTTCTTTCTTCTTCCTTTGCAGTTGCTATCATGACTCGCACAAAGATCACCCCGAACCCCCCTCCTTCAGCACGAAACCATTCTTCACAAGCACACGACCCAACACGAGTTCGTGGTGCTTCCTCTTCGCAGGCTGAGAGGCCTGCATCTTCCCAAACTGTCCCGGCTGAGGCGACTCCATCTAACGCTGGAGGAGCCCCCGCCCCTCTGCCAGACTTCAAAACGCTATATCCCTGGGCTAATCCAACCCTTCTGAAGGAGACCTCGTCGGTGAACACTGTGGGAGCAGTTTTGCGGTTGACAAAGGGGGACGAGGCTTATCAATCGTTTCACAAGGAGCACGACGAGAGGATGATGGTGCTGCCTTGCCCCGCCGCTCTGCCAGTGTGTGCCGATGACAAAGTAAGCGCCGACGGGCCCTTCTGCTTCGTCTACACAACTTTCTTCAAGAAGGTCAAACTTAGGTTCCCTCTCACCCGATTCGAGAGGGAACTCTTGACCGAGCTCAACATTGCTGCCGCCCAGCTTCACCCCAACAGCTGGGCGTTTGTTCGAGCCTTTGAAATAACGTGCGACCACCTGGGGTTGCCCGCGTCGGTGGACGTGTTTTTGTTTCTTTTTGAGGCCAAGCACCCAGGCGACCGCCTGTCAGCCTGAATGCCATTGCTGGGAGATCCATTTTTACCATCTTCCAGCAATCGTACAAGGACTGGAAGGGGAAGTTCATTCAAGTACGCGCAAACGATAAAGACACTTCCCTTCTCGACGGCTTCCCCTTGTACTGGGTGGACAAGGGGAAAAAGGAGTCCAAGAGCTGCTTCAGGAGGCCCAGAAGTCCTGATAGCATGGGAGCTTTGGACCGAGACCTCTGTCTATTCTGGAAGAGGGTGGCAGATGCCAACATAACATTCCTGACCCCCACCCTGATCTCCTTCGAGTTTTTTGAGGACCAGTTGGAATTCCAAATAGGTTAGGACGCTACACTCTGGTTTTGATATTGCTTCTGATACTGCTTCTGGGCGTCTTGTGCGATACGCACAAGACTTTGGTTTTACCCTTTCTGCATATACCTGTTTTGCTGTTTCATTACCTCATGCACTTATCTTTTTCTTCTCTGAGCTAACTCATGCACTTTGGTTTCATGCAGACACCATGTTGGGTAAGAACATGCACGCCGACTTAAAGGCGCTCGCCCGAAACCACGGGTTGGCGACCGGTTCCCAGACGGTTCCCAACTCGGCGGTCGAGAAGGCTATCGTTCATGGGCGATCACCGCCCAAGGAACCCACCCAGCGCAAGAAACTGGTCCTTAAGAGGCCAAAACGGAAAGCCCCCCAAATCGTCCAAGAGGAGGAAGAAGAGGACGACGAGGTCACAGAGGATGGCCTTGTCACGAAAAGGAAGAGGGTGGCACCATCTTCTCCACCTGCTCCACCCCCTCTTCCAACCTCATCACCACCATCAACGCCCGCTCCTCCCCCCTCATCGCCAACACCACAAGCCCCTTCATCACCAGTCCAGGCGACTCCACTGGCCACTGCGCCACCAGCAGCTGAGGCTCAAGAGCCAAATTTTCTGGAGGACCCCCCAAGTGCCTCTATGCCTCATATCTCAGCTGGAGGGGGCCCCCCTTCAAACGCTTCAGCTGCAGAGAACGTTCCAATCGGGGATGAGGTTGCTCACACCTCTCCAATTCTAATTACCGAATCCCCGATTGCGTCGCCACGCCAGGAAGCAAACACTGAGGATCCTGCTAAGGAAGGTGGCGGCGAGAACCCTCAACAAGCCCCCCTGGCGCCTCTCCAAGCATCAAACCTTTCCCTTGAAGTCACAAGGATGTGGGAACCTCTGACTGCCAAACTCAAAACCATAGCAGAGGATATCCCATCGATTATAACGAGGGCTGTGGAGAGCTCCACCAGGCGGCTTCAAGACGATCTCTACAACCTCAAGACCGAAAATAGCACTATGAAGGTTGAGGTGGAGAAGGTGTCATTCAGCCTGACGCTCGCGGAAATGGAACACTCCCGAGTGGAGGATGCCCTGAGTACCAAGCTCAGGCTGGCGCGCAAGGAAGCTGCTGACCTTCGCCGCAAAATTCATGATCTTGCCCAAGAGAAAGTTGAGCTAGAAAGCAAGATCGTGCCTCTCCGCACCAAGGCGAGCAACCTGGAGGCTCACATTCAAGCTGATGCCGCCAAGATGCAAAAACTGGAGCAGAGGTCGGTTGAACGCGAGAAGCTACTTGGGCAAGTAGAGAAAGCAAGGGACGACGCCATGGCTGATCTCGCCGAGGCAAACAAGGAGAAAGGGAAGATGGCTGCCGAGTTGACCCAAGCTCAAACAGAATCCAAGAAGGTTGCTGACGACCTTCTTCACGCTCAAGAGACCAACGAACAACTCCGAAAGCAGGTTGAAGAGCTGGAGCAGCAGAACAAGGAGCTCAAGAAACAGGTTGAAGAACTTCAAGGGCAAATTGAAGAACTTAAGCTAAGCTCTGCTCAGATTCTGGTTGTTGGATTCGAAGCCGCTCGGGAACAATTCGCATGCCTATTCCCTGATCTCGACCTCAGCATGGTGTCGTTAAACAACGAAGTAGTAGATGGAAAGGTCGTTCCCGCCGAAGGCTCAACCAACTCCACCCCATCTGCTACTTTATAATTTCGCTTGTATATACCTTGTAGTAAAAACTCGTGCATATGTGTTTCGAACAGATACTTATTTCAATCACAAAACTTGGGTATTCTTTCTTTTGACTTCTTTAGGCGCTTTCACCTTCTTTGTATGTTTAACTTTGTCGATTTTAACTTAGCGATTTTGCAAACGCGACCTTTGACGTACTGCCTCGAGCCAATTCAAACTTAAGCAATAATCACTTTAAACAACTTGTACTCTTGAGGCACTAACCTTATCATAAGAATACCTTCCAAGCAACGAACTGTAACTCAATCATTGGTTCAAACAACGTCCCACTCGACCTGCTTTATCAAACAAGTCTTTCAATCTTCTCGCCGTGTTTGAACTTTTCCCGATCGCCAAGACCTCTTGGCAACACCAGCTTTTCCCAGCCTCATGCTCTGGCAATCGTTTCTTTATCTGGGGTAGAAACGCCCTTTGGGATCTTCCTTCCCCCCCCCCCCGAACTTCAGAGCAAAAGACCGGCTGACTAGGCGTTCTCTTCGAACCTACCTTAGCCACCTTTCAAGCTTCTTCCACCCTCTTCGCCATACCTGAACTCGTTCGAGACGAGAAGGATTTTATCTTGCCTATGCTCGTACATAAGCGAGAAGGTCTTTTAACTCGCCTGAACTCGCTCATCGGCGATGTACCGCCCTGGTGGACAGGTGTGATGACGTGGCATCCCGCTACAGTGTAGGCGTGTTGACAAGGCGCCAGGTTGGCAGATGGGAAGGAAGTCGGGAGGCACGTGTGGTCGCCGATTGTTAAGTTGGCGTGTTCCGATTTCCAGTTTACCAGGATAGGCGATTGCCAGGTTGAAGATGAAGTCGCCAGATGTAGACTCAGGCGACCAGGCAGTCGGAGATCGCCAGAATAATCACATCGCCGAAGATGAAGGAGAAGCAGATTATGAAGGCGGCCGGCGAGACCACAGGGAAGGTGTATGAAGGCCCTAACTCGCCAGTTTCAGTAGAGATCGCACTCCTGAGTTAGCTATGCACTGGGCAGTACCATGCATAGGTAACTTAGCCAAAATGAGAGTAGAAGCAGCGCCAAGTCAGGGAGCCTCCAGATGATGGCACGTGTACGGTTGGATACGAGCCATGTGTCCAAGTCTGTAACTGCCAGGAGAGAGAAAACCACCAGGTATATAAGAGTTCTTAACAGATTTTCTAAGGTACGCACGTTCAGTTGATACACTTTACGCTTGCGAGTGACAGAGCTGTTTGTGAGAGAGAGTTTGCACGGTTCCAGTTCTTAGTATTTGGTGATACCGTCACTGACTTGAGCGTCGGAGTGCGATCGGCCGCAGCGGCGCCGTATCGTTTCTTTGCAGGTTCTTGAGATAGATCCAGAGGAGGAACGGAAGTGAGAAGCGGCGCGCACGTCGATCCTTGACGAGGCATTCTCCAGCGCTCCGGTCAACAGGCAGGATCATCAGGCGCCCACCGTGGGGCCGTGTAAAACGTGCTCCCATCCACAGCGTGAGTTCGTGGAAGTTTTCGAGGTTTTCTGCGCGGTTGTGTGCTGGTGCAACCGTCGTTTGCAGTTTCTTTGAGTTTCGTTCGGTGAGTTTGTGTTTTGTGCCGTTTGTTTGTCTTTCAATCGGTGGAGTGAGGTCTTTTGTTGCTTGCGCGCAATCTCTCTGGGGAAAGTTCGAGTTCTTTTGTGGTTTTCTGCGAAGGTTTGCGGTGTTCGTGGTTTCTTGCGCAGTTTCTTGAGTTTTCTCCGATTGATCGCTGTTTCGATCGTGTTTGAAGTGTTGGTTGCTGTATTCTTGTGGTTCGTGAACAAGGCACCGCCCAGGGTGTCCTATGATCTGTTTGATATAAGGCAGTACCATGGGGAGTCCCTCAGAGACTACCTCAATCGCTTCGGCGCGCAGATGGTCAGGTCGCCAGCCAAGGATGAAGAAATGCTGGTCTATGCCTTCAAGAAGGGCGTGCAGCCAGGGCCATTCTGCGAGGCCTTGATCAGGGCTCATCCAGCGACGTTTGCTGAAGTCAGGCGACTTGCAGTGGCCCACATCGCCGATGAGAGTGAAGTCGCCGAGAAGAGAGGCAGCGTGGCTCCCGCCAGACCACGCGCCCAGACCAGGATCCAGCCACAGAGGGTGCTGGAAACGGCAGCGGCGGCCAGAAAAGACCAAAGGACTCGCTATCCTTACGATAGGAGAAATAAGGGAAGAAGCCAAGCGCGCCAACCGCCAGCACGCCAACAACCAGCACGCCGAGAGTACAATAGCCCGCCTAAGCACAAATTCGTCATGGGACTAGCGGACCTGATCGCTATCCCTAACATATCTGCTAGGTTGAAGGCGCCCGAGAAGGTGGGCGACAAGGTGCTAGGGTCAAAGCCGGACGTTTGGTGCGAGTTTCACCAGTGCTTTGGCCACAACCTGGACTCGTGTTTGTCTTTAGGATACCAGCTCGACGATCTGGTTAAGAGCGGGTTCCTAAACGACTATCTGCTGGACAGAAGGACCGGAGGATTGTCGAGTTCCCAGCCGGTAGGTGGACAAGCCCAGCAACACGAGATGCCTATCCATGGGGAGATCCACACCATTGCAGGGGGTTTCTCAGGTGGTGGATGCACCGCATCGCAGAGGAAAAAGTACGCGCGATCGGTGATGTCAGTGGACATGTTTGAAGATCACTCGCCGGAAGTGGACATTACGTTCACCAAGCAGGATATTCGGGACGTTGTGCCTCATGACAACGATCCCATTGTTATTTCGTTGATAACAGCAGGGAGGAAGGTCCACCGGGTTCTGGTGGACCAAGGAAGCTCGGCAGACGTGATGTTCTGGCCGACGTTCATGCAGCTGGAACTGCCCCTTGACCAGCTGAGGCCCTATGGAGGGTGCTTGTATGGGTTCGCTGGCGACCAGGTGGAGGTCAGGGGGTACATTGAGCTGAGAACCACGTTTACCGATGAGGCTGGGTCGAGGACGGAGAAAATCAAGTACCTCATCGTAAACGCCCCTTCAGCATATAACATCCTGTTGGGAAGGCCCACTCTTAACAGGATAGGCGCAATTCCATCGACTCGACACATGAAGGTGAAGCTGCCGTCCATGGAAGGGGTGGTGATCACGATAAAGTCTGATCAGAAAGAAGCGAAAAAGTGCTATGAAAATAGCCTGAAAAATAAAAGATCAGTGAGCTATGTAACAACCACCCCACCTCCCGGTGTGAAGCCCAGACCGCCGGCAACAGAGGATATCGCTGGAAGGGATGTAGAGATGGTAGACGCTGAGCTGGGGGAGAGGAATGCTGGCCTGGAGGAAGAAGAGGCGCGGAATCGCCCTGAGGAAGCAAGGGAACTGGGGATCGCCAAGGCGGTGATCGCCAGAGAATCCAGGCCCAAACCTGTCGAGCAGTGGCTCGAGAAGGAGATCGGGGGGAAAGTTTTCAAGCTCGGAAGATCTCTGGAGGTCGATCTCCAGGACCAGATCGCCAAGGTGATTGAGCGGCATCTGGACGCGTTTGCTTGGTCCGCTTCGGACATGCCCGGAATCGATCCCGACTTCTTGTGCCATCATCTGGCGATGGACAACATGGTGAGACCGGTGCGACAAAGAAGAAGGAAATTTAACGAAGAGAGGAGGCAGGCGATCAGGGACGAAACCCAGAAACTCCTCGCTGCAGGCCACATCAGGGAAGTCCAGTACCCTGAATGGTTGCCGAATGTCGTACTGGTGAAGAAGAGCAACGGGAAATGGCGCATGTGCGTCGATTTCACCGATCTGAACAAAGCTTGCCCGAAGGATTCGTATCCTTTACCAAGCATTGATGCCCTGGTCGATAGTGCTGCAGGGTGCAAGCTGCTGAGTTTCCTGGACGCCTTCTCGGGCTATAATCAGATCAAGATGCATCCCATGGATGAAGAAAAAACAGCCTTCATGACGGAGAGGTCGTGCTACTGCTATAAGGTGATGCCGTTTGGGCTGAAGAACGCGGGGGCCACGTACCAGAGGTTGATGGATCGAGTACTTGCACCGATGCTGGGAAGGAACGTGCAAGCCTACGTCGATGACATGGTCGTGACCTCGCAGGAGAAGAGCAAGCACGTGGCCGACTTGGAAGAATTGTTCACGACGATCGCCAAGTTCAAGTTGAAGCTCAACCCGGAGAAATGCATTTTCGGCGTGGAGGCTGGAAAGTTCTTGGGTTTCCTTTTGACTAAAAGGGGAATAGAGGCCAACCCGGACAAGTGTGCCGCCATCTTGGCGATGAGAAGCCCGGCTACAGTGAAAGAAGTCCAGCAGCTGACGGGTCGGATGGCAGCCCTATCTCGCTTCGTGTCAGCGAGCGGAGAAAAGGGACATCCCTATTTCCAATGTCTGCGGCGCAATAACAAATTCGCTTGGAGGAAAGAATGCGAGGAAGCTTTCGTCAAGCTGAAGGAATATCTGGCGAGCCCGCCGGTTCTGTGCAAACCACTGGCGGGAATCCCTCTCAGGTTGTATTTCGCTGTGACTGAGAGGGCGGTGAGTGCGGTGCTCGCCCAGGACCAGGATCAGGCTCAGAAGCCTATTTATTTTGTGAGCAAGGTGTTGCAGGGCCCAGAAACGAGATATCAGGCCCTTGAGAAGGCTGCGCTGGCTGTAGTGTTTTCGGCGAGGAGGTTGCGCCACTACTTCCACAGCTTCACAATACTGGTGATGACTGACCTGCCCATCCAGAAGGTCTTGAAGAAACCTGACGTTGCGGGAAGAATGGTGAAGTGGGCAGTAGAATTGTCAGAATTTGACGTTAAATATGAGCCTCGAGGCCCGATCAAGGGGCAAATCTTCGCAGATTTTGTAGTCGAGCTCTCATCAGAGGCAACGCGGGTTGAAGGTGACGACTTCCGTTGGGTACTCTCGGTGGATGGATCATCGAACCAGCAGGGTAGCGGTGCTGGAGTAATATTGGAAGGACCCAACGGCGTGCTGATCGAACAATCGTTGAGATTCGCCTTCAAAGCCAGCAACAATCAAGCAGAGTATGAGGCGCTGATCGCCGGGATTCTGCTGGCCAAGGAGATGGGAGCTAGAGTGCTGATGGCTAAGAGTGACTCGCTGCTAGTCACAGGGCAAGTAACAGGCGAGTTCCAGGCTAAAGATCCGCAAATGGCGGCTTACTTGGCGTATGTGCAGGAATTGAAGAGTTCCTTTGCCTCTTTTGAAGTGGTGCATGTGCCCCGAGAACAGAATGCCCGAGCTGACTTGCTTGCTAAGCTCGCCAGTTCAGGAAAGGGGGGTAGGCAGAGGACAGTGATTCAAGAAACTCTGAAGACGCCGAGGGCATTTGTAGCAGATCACCTGGTCCTTCAGATAAGCAGGTCGACGGAGAGAGCAGCGAGAAGCCACAAGTCTTTGACGCAAGAAACTTTGAGATCGCCGAGAGTTAGAGCTTGTCGAGGAGAGAAGGTGGACGTGATGCAGGTCTGCGCCACCCATGAGCCAGACACTTGGATAACGCAGTACAAGCGGTGCCTGGCAGATGGCCTCCTCCCGCTGGATCCAACAGAAGCTAGGAAGGTAAAGAAAAATTCCAGCAAGTATACATTGATTGATGGCGATCTGTACAGGTTTGGGTTCACTCACCCACTCCTGGAATGTATACACGGCGAGAAGTTCACGAGAATTATGGCAGAGCTCCACGAAGGAATATGTGGAAGTCACGTCGGGGGTCGAGCTCTGGCCGCGAGGACTCTCCGTGCAGGCTACTATTGGCCGTCCATGAGAGAAGATTGCAAGAAGTACGCCCAATGCTGTAAACAGTGCCAGCAGCACGCCGATTGGCATAAGGCACCTCCCGAGGAGTTGAAGTCGATCTATAGCCCTTGGCCGTTTCATACTTGGGGAATCGACATCCTGGGACCTTTTCCACTGGCGATCAGGCAGATGAAGTACTTGGTGGTGGCGATTGAGTACTTCACCAAGTGGATTGAAGCAGAACCAGTGGCCCAGATCACCGCACACAAGATCGAAGGCTTTGTATAGAAGAACATCGTGTGCCGGTTTGGAGTGCCTAAGCGCCTGGTGTCAGATAATGGGACTCAGTTTGCAAGCCACCTGTTGAAGAAGCTTTGTGAAGGGGTTGGAATTCAACAAGTGTTTGCATCCGTCGAGCACCCTCAGACGAATGGCCAGGTGGAATCAGCTAATCGGGTGTTGTTGAGAGGTTTGAAGAGAAGGCTTGAGAAAGCCAAGGGAAGTTGGGCTGAGGAGGTGCCCCGTATAGTCTGGGCGTACCACACCACCGAGCAGTCCGGAACCCATGAGACCCCGTTCAGCTTGGTCTATGGGTGTGATGCCATGATTCCGGTGGAGATCCAGGAAAGCTCGCCGAGATTCCAGAACTTCGTAGAGGAAGACTCGAATGAAGAGAGAAGGCTGAACCTGGATCTGCTGGATGAAGTCAGGGAAGAGGCAAGGCTGAAGGCTGAGGCGGTGAAGAGAAGGGTCGAGCGAAGGTACAATTCTAAGGTGATGCCAAGGCAGTTTAGAGAAGGCGATCTGGTGATGAGGAAGGCCCACCAGTACGAGATGGAGAATAAACTATCACCCAAGTGGACTGGACCGTTCAGAATAACCGAGGCGCTCGGGAACGGAGCCTACCGCTTAGAGACGCTGGAAGGAGGGGCGATCCCTCGTACCTGGAACGCCACACACCTGAAGTTGTACTATAGTTGAGAGCTTTGTAAGTAAAGACAAACACAAATGTTATATTACAATGTTCCTGTTAAAACAGTTTCAAGGGGGCACTCTTTTTTCCCTAAGGAGGGTTTTTAATGAGGCCACCCAATAAAAGAAGAGTTTTCGAAGTATAAGGTGTTTTCAGATTGCATGTGTGATACTTTCAAAAGTTTGAAGAAAGACCTTGTCATTCGTACATGATTTAAGGCAAGAAAAGATATGTTGCGCGTTTTCTAAAAAGTTTTAAAGTCCTCATCGTTTTTCCGATTAAGCAAAGTTAAGTTTTTAAAGCCTCATCGTTTTTCGGCGATTAGAGGCAACAGTTGAGTTTTTAAAGCCCTCATCGTTTTTCGGCGATTAGAGGCAACAGTTGAGTTTTTAAAGCCCTCATCGTTTTTCGGCGATTAGAGGCAACAGTTAAGTTTTTAAAGCCCTCGTCGTTTTTCGGCGATTAGAGGCAACAGTTAAGTTTTTAAAGTCCTCATCGTTTTTCAGCGATCAGAGGCACCAGTGAAGTTTTAAAGTCCTCATCGTTTTTCGGCGATCGGAGGCACCAGATGAAAGACCTCCTCGCCGTTGAGCGAGTGCAGGCGAGAAAGAGGAAAAGTCCTCCGTGTTTCTGGGAGCGAGAAGATGTAACTCCCGGGGCAACGTAGAGGCAAGTTAAAGACCTCCTCGCCGTCGAGCGGGTGCAGGCGAGAAAGGTCCTCAGTGCATCCAGGGGGGAGGAGATGTACACCCTGGGCAAGTTGAGGCACCGGATAAAGTCCTTATCGCCGTTGTGCGAGCCAAGGCCAGTTAAAGACCTCCTCGCCGTTGAGCGAGTGCAGGCGAGAGAAAGAAAAGGTCCTCAGTGCATCCAGGGGGGAGGAGATGTACACCCTGGGCAAGTTGAGGCACCAGATAAAGACCTTCTCGCCGATGAGCGAGTTCAGGCGAGTTAAAGACCTTCTCGCTTATGTGCGAGTATAGGCAAGATAAAATCCTTCTCGTCTTGAACGAGTTCAGGTATGGCGAAGAGGGTGGAAGAAGCTTGAAAGGTGGCTAAGGTTGGTTCGAAGAGAACGCCTAGCCAGCCGGTCTTTAGCTCTGAAGTTCAGGGGAGGCAAAGGAAGATCCCAAAGGGCATTTCTGCCCAGATAAAGAAATGACTGCCAAAGCATGAGGCTGGGAAAAGCTGGTGTTACCAAGAGGTTTTGGCGATCGGGGAAAGTTCAAACACGGCGAGAAGGTTGAAAGACTTGTTTAATAAAGCAGGTCGAATGGGACGTTGTTTGAACCGATGATTAAGTTACAGTTCGTTGCTTGGAAGCTTTTTCTTATGATCAGGTTAGTGCCTCAAGGGTACAAGTTGTTTAAAGCGATTGTTGCTTAAGTTTGAATCGGTTCGAAGCAGTTACGCCAAAGGTCGTGTTTGCAAAATCGCTAAGTTAAACTCGGCAAAGTTAAACATACAAAGAAGGTGAAAGCGCTCAAAAGAAGTCAGAAGAAAGAATATCAAAGTTTCGCTATTGAAATAAGTAACTGTTCAAAACACATATGCAAGAGTTTTTACAAGGTAAATACAAGTGAGTTTATAAAGAAGCAGATGGGGTGGAATTGGCGGAGCCTTCGGCGGGAACGACCTTTCCATCTACTACTTCGTTGTTTAACGACACCATGCTGAGGTCGAGATCAGGGAATAGGCATGCGAATTGTTCCCGAGCGGCATCAAATCCAGCAACCAGAATCTGAGCGGAGCTTAGCTTAAGTTCTTCAATTTGCCTTTGAAATTCTTCAACCTGTTGCTTAAGCTCCTTGTTCTGCTGCTCCAGCTCTTCGACCTGTTTTCGGAGTTGTTTGTTGGTCTCTTGAGCATGAAGAAGGTCGTCAGCAACCTTCTTGGATTCTGTTTGAACTTGGGCCAACTCGGCAGCCATCTTCCCTTTCTCCTTGTTTGCCTCGGTGAGATCAGCCATGGCGTCGTCTCTCGCTTTCTCTACTTGCCCAAGTAGCTTCTCGCGGTCGATTGACCTTTGCTCCAGTTTTTGTACCTTATCGGCATTAGCTTGAATGTGAGCCTCCAGGTCGCTCGCCTTGGTGCGCAGGGGCACGATTTTGCTTTCAAGTTCAACTTTTTCTTGGGCAAGTTCATGGACTTTGCGGCGAAGGTCAGCAACTTCCTTGCGCGCAAGCCTAAGCTCGGTACTTAGGGCATCCTCTACTCGGGAATGTTCCATTTCCGCGAGCGTTAGGCTGAAGGCCACCTTCTCCACCTCAACCTTCATTGTGCTGTTTTCGGTCTTGAGGTTGTAGAGATCGTCTTGAAGCCGCCTGGTAGAGCTCTCCACAGCCCTCGTTATGATCGATGGGATGTCCTCCGCTATGTTTTTCAGTTTAGCAGTCAGAGGTTCCCACATCCTCGTGACCTCGAGGGAAAGGTTTGCGGCTTGGAGAGGCGCCAGGGGGGCTTGTTGAGGGTTCTCGTCGCCACCTTCCTTAGCAATATTTTCAGTGGTTGCTTCCCGGCGTGGCGACGCCATCGGGGACTCGGTGATTAGGATTGGAGAGGTGTGAGCGACCTCATCCCCGATTGGAACGATTCCTGCAGCTGAAGTGTTGGAAGGAGGGCCCCCTCCTGCTGATATATGTGGTGTAGAGGCGCTCGGGAGGTCCTCCAAGAAATTTGGCTCTTGAGCCTCGACTGCTGGTGGCGCAGTGGCCAATGGAACTGCTTGGACTGGTGGTGAAGGGGCTTGTGGTGTTGGCGATGAGGGAGGAGGAGCAGGCGTTGATGGGGGTGGTGAGGTTGGAAGAGGGGGTTGAGCAGGTGGAGAAGATGGTGCCACCCTCTTCCTTTTCGTGACAAGGCCATCCTCTGTGACCTCGTCGTCCTCTTCTTCCTCTTGGACGACTTGGGGGGCTTTTCGCTTTGGCCTTTTAAGGACCAATTTCTTTCGTTGGGTGGGCTCCTTGGGCGGTGATCGCCCATGAATGATGGCCTTCTCGACCGCCGAGTTGGGCACCGTCTGGGAACCGGTCGCCAACCCGTGGTTGCGAGCGAGCGCCTTCAAGTCGGCGAGCATGTTCTTACCCAACATGGTATCTGCATGAAACGAAAGTGCATGAGTTAGCTCAAAGGGGAAAAAGATTAGTGTACAAGGCAATGAGACAGCAAAAACAGGCATATGCAGAAAAGATAAAACCAAAGTCTTGTGCGTGTCGCATAAGACGCCCAGAAACAATATCAGAAGCAGTGTCAAGACAAGAGTGTAGCGTCCTAACCTATTTGGAATTCCAACTGGTCCTCAAAGAACTCGAAGGAAATCAGGGTGGGGGTCAAGAATGTTATGTGAGCATCTGCCACCGTCTTCCAGAATAGGCAAAGGTCTCGATCCAAAGCTCCCATGCTATCAGGACTTCTGGGCCTCCTGAAGCAGCTCTTGGACTCCTTTTTCCCCTTGTCCACCCAGTACAAGGGGAAACCGTCGAGAAGGGAAGTGTCTTTGTCATTTGCGCGAACCTGGATGAACTTCCCCTTCCAATCCTTGTACGACTGCTGGAAGATGGTGAAAATGGATCTCCCAGCAATGGCATTCAGGCTGACCCACAGGCGGTCTCCTGGGTGTTTGGCCTCAAACAGGAACAGAAACACGTCCACTGACGCGGGCAACCCCAGGTGGGCGCATGTTATCTCGAAGGCTCGGACAAACGCCCAGCTGTTGGGGTGAAGCTGGGCGGCAGCGATGTTGAGCTCGGTTAAGAGTTCCCTCTCAAATCGGGTAAGAGGGAACCTGAGTTTGACCTTCTTGAAGAAAGTGGTGTAGACGAAGCAGAAGGGCCCATCGGCGCTCACTTTGTCATCGGCGCACACTGGCAGAGCGGCGGGGCAAGGCAGCACCATCATTCTCTCATCGTGCTCTTTGTGAAACGATTGGTGGACCTCGTCCCCATTGGTCAATCGCAGAACCGCACCCGCAGTGTTCACCGACGAGGTTTCCTTTAAGAGGGTTGGGCTAGCCCATGGGTATAAAGCCTTGAAGTCTGGCAGAGGGATGGGGGCTCCTCCAGCGTTTGGTGGAGTCGCCTGGGCCAGAGCGGTTTGAGAAGACGCAGGCCTCACAGCCTGCGAAGAGGGAGCACCACGAACTTGCGTTGAGTCGTGTGCTTGTGGAGGAGGGTTTCGCGCTGATGGAGGGGGGTTCGGGGTGATCTTCGTGCGAGTCATGATAGCAACTGCAAACGAAGAAGAAAGAAAAAAATAATCAGGAGGGTTACAAAGGCTGACTCGATCATAGAAGGAAGGTGAAAGACGAACGAATGTGAGTTCGTTGCGACGATCGACAAAGCCCTAAGTTACGCAGAAGGAGAAATGGAAAAACAGCCCACAGCGTATGCACCAGACAGTTACAGGATGATGCAAATCGGTGAAAATGCAAGGAAACCCAGCAGATGAAGGAAAGTAGTTACCTTTCGATGATCAGGAGAACGTTGAAGGGAGGTGGTGATCTAGAGCGTCGAGGAACGTCGAGAGTTTTCGCAGAAGGAAATGAGAGCGTATGCAAGTGTGAAGAAAGTGATGGAACAGTAGGAGCGTAAGGGGTTTAAGGGTTTTCGAAATAAGTTTGGAAGCGCTAACGGCAGATGAAGAGAGTCGTTGATGAAGCCACGTGTCGAGCGATCGCTGAAGGGTTTGGTGGAGCGTCAGAGCAGCAGAAAGTACTATCGCTTGGAATTCTGCGTCAGTGCCACGTAGATCGGTGTTGACGAGGGCTCTTTCAGTCTTTTCGCTAGACAAGTCTTCGCTTAAGACTGGGGGGCTTGTGTACCGCCCTGGTGGACGGGTGTGATGACGTGGCATCCCGCTACAGTGTAGGCGTGTTGACAAGGCGCCAGGTTGGCAGATGGGAAGGAAGTCGGGAGGCACGTGTGGTCGCCGATTGTTAAGTTGGCGTGTTCCGATTTCCAGTTTACGAGGATAGGCGATCGCCAGGTTGAAGATGAAGTCGCCAGATGTAGACTCAGGCGACCAGGCAGTCGGAGATCGCCAGAATAATCACATCGCCGAAGATGAAGGAGAAGCAGATTATGAAGGCGGCCGGCGAGACCACAGGGAAGGTGTATGAAGGCCCTAACTCGCCAGTTTCAGTAGAGATCGCACTCCTGAGTTAGCTATGCACTGGGCAGTACCATGCATAGGTAACTTAGCCAAAATGAGAGTAGAAGCAGCGCCAAGTCAGGGAGCCTCCAGATGATGGCACGTGTACGGTTGGATACGAGCCACGTGTCCAAGTCTGTAACTGCCAGGAGAGAGAAAACCACCAGGTATATAAGAGTTCTTAACAGATTTTCTAAGGTACGCACGTTCAGTTGATACACTTTACGCTTGCGAGTGACAGAGCTGTTTGTGAGAGAGAGTTTGCACGGTTCCAGTTCTTAGTATTTGGTGATACCGTCACTGACTTGAGCGTGGGAGTGCGATCGGCCGCAGCGGCGCCGTATCGTTTCTTTGCAGGTTCTTGAGATAGATCCAGAGGAGGAACGGAAGTGAGAAGCGGCGCGCACATCGATCCTTGACGAGGCATTCTCCAGCGCTCCGGTCAACAGGCAGGATCAGGCGAGAAGGACTTTTTACTCGCCTGAACTCGCTCATCGGCGAGAAGGACTTTATCTGGTGCCTCAACTTGCCCAGGGTGTACATCTCCTCCCCCCTGGATGCACTGAGGACCTTTCTTTCTCTCGCCTGCACTCGCTCGACGGCGAGGAGGTCTTTAACTGGCCTTAGCTCGCGCAACGGCGATAAGGACTTTATATGGTTCCTCAACTTGCCCAGGGTGTACATCTTCTCCCCCCTGGATGCACTGAGGAACTTTCTCGCCTGCACCCGCTCGACGGCGAGGAGGTCTTTAACTTGCCTCTACGTTGCCCCAGGAGTTACATCTTCTCGCTCCCAGAAACTCGGAGGACCTTTTCTCTTTCTCGCCTGCACTCGCTCGACGGCGAGGAGGTCTTTTACTTGCCTCAGGACGCGCGAGAGCGTTGAGGTCTTTCATCTGGTGCCTCCGATCGCCGACGGACGATGAGGACTTTGAAAACTCAACTGGTGCCTCCAATCGCCGAAAAACGATGAGGACTTAAAACTTCACTGATGCCTCCAATCGCCGAAAAACGATGAGGACTTAAAACTTAACTGGTGCCTCTAATCGCCGAAAAACGATGAGGACTTAAAACTTTTTAGAAAGCACGCGATATATCTTTTCTTGCCTTAAATCATGTACAAATGACAAGGTCTTTCTTCAAAACTTTTGAAAATAGCACACATGCAATCTGAAAACACCTTATGCTTCGAAAACTCTTCTTTTATTGGGTAGCCTCATTAAAAACCCTCCTTAGGGAAAAAAGAGTGCCCCCTTCAAACTGTTTTAACAGAGACATTGTAATATAACATTGTGTTTGTCTTTACTTACAAAGCTCTTAACTATAGTACAACTTCAAGTGTGTGGCGTTCCAGGTACGAGGGATCGCCCCTCCTTCCAGCGTCTCTAAGCGGTAGGCCCCGTTCCCGAGCGCCTCGGTTATTCTGAACGGTCCAGTCCACTTGGGTGATAGTTTATTCTCCATCTCGTACTGGTGGGCCTTCCTCATCACCAGATCGCCTTCTCTAAACTGCCTTGGCATCACCTTTGAGTTGTATCTTCGCTCGATCCTCCTCTTCACCGTCTCAGCCTTCAGCCTCGCCTCTTCCCTGACCTCATCCAGCAGATCCAGGTTCAGCCTTCTCTCTTCATTCGAGTCTTCCTCTACAAAGTACTGGAATCTCGGCGAGCTCTCCTGGATCTCCACCGGAATCATGGCGTCACACCCATAGACCAAGCTAAACGGGGTCTCATGGGTTCCTGACTGCTCGGTGGTGTGGTACGCCCAGACTATGCGGGGCACCTCCTCAGCCCAACTTCCCTTGGCTTTCTCAAGCCTTCTCTTCAAACCTCTCAACAACACCCGATTAGCTGATTCCACCTGGCCATTTGTTTGAGGGTGCTCGACGGATGCAAACACTTGTTGAATTCCTACCCCTTCGCAAAGCTTCTTCAACAGGTGGCTTGCAAACTGCGTCCCATTATCTGACACCAGGCGCTTAGGCACTCCAAACCGGCACACGATGTTCTTCCATACAAAACCATCGATCTTGTGTGCGGTGATCTGGGCCACTGGTTCTGCTTCAATCCACTTGGTGAAATACTCAATCGCCACCACCAAGTACTTCATTTGCCTGATCGCCAGCGGGAAAGGTCCCAGGATGTCGATTCCCCAAGTATGAAACGGCCAAGGGCTATAGATCGACTTCAACTCCTCGGGAGGTGCCTTATGCCAATCGGCGTGCTGCTGGCACTGTTTACAGCATTGGGCATACTTCTTGCAATCTTCTCTCATAGATGGCCAATAGTAGCCTGCACGGAGAGTCCTCGCGGCCAGAGCTCGACCCCCAACGTGGCTTCCACATATACCTTCGTGGAGCTCTGCCATAATTCTCGTGCACTTCTCGCCGTGTATACATTCCAGGAGTGGGTGAGTGAACCCAAACCTGTACAGATCGCCATCAATCAATGTATACTTGCTGGAATTTTTCTTTACCTTCCTAGCTTCTGTTGGATCAAGCGGGAGGAGGCCATCTGCCAAGCACCGCTTGTACTGTGTTATCCAAGTGTCTGGCTCATGGGCGGCGCAGACCTGCATCACGTCCACCTTCTCTCCTCGACACGCTCTAACTCTCGGCGATCTCAGGGTTTCTTGCGTCAAAGACTTATGGCTTCTCGCTGCTCTCTCCGTCGACTTGCTTATCTGAAGGACCAGGTGATCTGCTACAAATGCCCTCGGCATTTTCAGAGTTTCTTGAATCACCGTCCTCTGCCTACCCCCCTTGCCTGAATTGGCGAGCTTAGCAAGCAAGTCAGCTCGGGCATTCTGCTCTCGGGGCACATGTACTACTTCAAAAGAGGCAAAGGAACTCTTCAATTCCTGCACATACGCCAAGTAAGCCGCCATTTGTGGATCTTTAGCCTGGAACTCGCCTGTTACTTGCCCTGTGACTAGCAGCGAGTCACTCTTAGCCATCAGCACCCTAGCCCCCATCTCCTTGGCCAGCAGAATCCCAGCGATCAGCGCCTCATACTCTGCTTGATTGTTGCTGGCTTTGAAGGCAAATCTCAACGATTGTTCGATCAGCACGCCGTTGGCTCCTTCCAATATGACTCCAGCACCGCTGCCCTGCTGGTTCGACGATCCATCCACCGAGAGTACCCAATGGAAATCGTCTCCTTCAACCCGCGTCGCTTTTGATGAGAGCTCGACCACAAAATCTGCAAAGATTTGTCCCTTGATCGGGCCTCGGGGCTCATATTTAATGTCAAACTCTGACAACTCCACTGCCCACTTCACCATTCTTCCCGCAACGTCGGGTTTCTTCAAGACCTTCTGGATGGGCAGGTCAGTCATCACCAGTATTGTGAAACTGTGGAAGTAGTGGCGCAACCTCCTCGCCGAAAACACCACAGCCAGCGCAGCCTTCTCCAGGGCCTGATATCTCGTTTCTGGGCCCTGCAACACTTTGCTCACAAAATAAATAGGCTTCTGAGCCTGATCTTGGTCCTGGGCGAGCACCGCACTCACCGCCCTCTCAGTCACAGCGAAGTACAACCTGAGAGGGATTCCCGCGAGCGGTTTGCACAGAACCGGCGGGCTCGCCAGATACTCCTTCAGCTTGACGAAAGCTTCCTCACACTCTTTCGTCCAAGCGAACTTGTTATTGCGCCGCAGACATTGGAAATAGGGATGCCCCTTTTCTCCGCTAGCTGACACGAAGCGAGATAGGGCTGCCATCCGACCTGTCAGCTGCTGGACTTCTTTCACCGTAGCTGGGCTTCTCATCGCCAAGATGGCGGCACACTTGTCCGGGTTAGCTTCTATTCCTCTTTCAGTCAAGAGAAAACCCAAAAACTTTCCAGCCTCCACGCCGAAAATGCATTTCTCCGGGTTGAGCTTTAACTTGAACTTGGCAATCGTCGTGAACAATTCTTCCAAGTCTGCAACGTGCTTGCTCTTCTCCTGCGAGGTCACGACCATGTCATCGACGTAAGCTTGCACGTTCCTTCCCAGCATCGGTGCAAGTACTCGATCCATCAACCTCTGGTACGTGGCCCCCGCGTTCTTCAGCCCAAACGGCATCACCTTATAGCAGTAGCACGACCTCTCCGTCATGAAGGCTGTCTTTTCTTCATCCATGGGATGTATCTTGATCTGATTATAGCCCGAGAAGGCATCCAGGAAACTCAGCAGCTTGCACCCTGCAGCACTATCAACCAGGGCATCAATGCTTGGTAAAGGATACGAATCCTTTGGGCAAGCTTTATTCAGATCGGTGAAATCGACGCACATGCGCCATTTCCCGTTACTCTTCTTCACCAGTACGACATTTGCCAACCATTCAGGGTACTGGACTTCCCTGATGTGGCCTGCAGCGAGGAGTTTCTGTGTTTCGTCCCTGATCGCCTGTCTCCTCTCTTCATTGAATTTTCTTCTCCTTTGTCGCACCGGTCTCACCATGTTGTCCATCGCCAGATGATGGCACAAGAAGTCGGGATCGATCCCGGGCATGTCCGAAGCGGACCAAGCAAACGCGTCCAGATGCCGCTCAATCACCTTGGCGATATGGTCCTGGAGATCGACCTCCAGAGATCTTCCGAGCTTGAAAACTTTCCCTCCGATCTCCTTCTCGAGCCACTGCTCGACGGGTTTGGGCCTGGATTCTCTGGCGATCACCGCCTTGGCGATTCCCAGTTCTCTCGCTTCCTCGGGGCGATTCCGCGCCTCTTCCTCCTCCAGGCCAGCATTTCTCTCCCCCAGCTCAGCGTCTACCATCTCTACATCCCTCGCGGCGGCCTCCTCTGTTACCGGCGGTCTGGGCTTCAGACCGGGAGGTGGGGTGGTTGTTACATAGCTCACTGATCTTTTGTTTTTCAGGCTATTCTCGTAGCACCTTTTCGCTTCTTTCTGATCAGACTTAATCGTGATCACCACCCCTTCCATGGACGGCAACTTCACCTTCATGTGCCGAGTCGACGGAATGGCACCTATCCTGTTAAGCGTGGGCCTTCCTAACAGGATGTTATACGCTGAGGGGGCGTTTACGATGAGGTACTTGATTTTCTCCGTCCTCGACCCAGCCTCATCTGTAAACGTGGTTCTCAGCTCGATGTACCCCCTGACCTCCACCTGGTCGCCAGCGAACCCGTATAAGCACCCTCCATAGGGCCTTAGCTGGTCAAGGGGCAATTCCAGCTGCGTGAAAGTCGGCCAGAACATCACGTCTGCCGAGCTTCCTTGGTCCACCAGAACTCTGTGGACCTTCCTTCCCGCCGTGATCAACGATATAACTATGGGATCGTTGTCATGAGGCACAACGTCCCGAAGATCCTGCTTTGTGAACGTGATGTCCACTTCTGGCGAGTGATCTTCAAACATGTCCACTGCCATCAACGATCGCGCGTACTTTTTCCTCTGCGATGCGGTGCATCCACCACCTGAGAAACCCCCTGCAATGGTGTGGATCTCCCCGTGGATTGGCATCTTGTGTTGCTGGGCTTCTCCACCTGCTGGCTGGGAACTCGATGCTCCCCCCGTCCTCCTGTCCAGCAGATAGTCATTTAGGAACCTGCTCTTAACCAGATCGTCGAGCTGGTATCCTAAAGACAAACACGAGTCCAGGTTGTGGCCAAAACACTGGTGGAACTCGCACCAGGCGTCGGACTTTGACCCCAGCACCTTGTCTCCCACCTTCTCGGGCGCCTTCAACCGAGCAGATATGTTAGGGATAGCGATCAGGTCCGCTAGTCCCATGACGAATTTGTGCTTAGGCGGGCGATTGTATTCCCGGCGTGCTGGTTGTTGGCGTGCTTGGCTTCTTCCCTTATTTCTCCTATCGTAAGGATAGCGAGTCCTTTGGTCTTTTCTGGCCGCCGCCGCTGTTTCCAGCACCCTCTGCGGCTGGATCCTGGTCTGGGCGCGTGGCCTGGCGGGAGCCACGCTGCCTCTCTTCTCGGCGACTTCACTCTCGTCGGCGATGTGGGCCACCGCAAGTCGCCTGACTTCAGCAAACGTCGCTGGATGAGCCCTGATCAAGGCCTCGCAGAATGGCCCTGGCTGCACGCCCTTCTTGAAGGCATAGACCAGCATTTCTTCATCCTTGGCCGGCGATCTGACCATCTGCGCTCCGAAGCGATTGAGGTAGTCCCTGAGGGACTCCCCATGGTACTGCCTTATATCAAACAGGTCATAGGACACCCTGGGCGGTGCCGTATTCACAATGTACTGCTCGACAAAGATTTTCGAGAATTGTTGGAAATTCGTTATGTGGCCATTAGGCAGGCTCACAAACCACTCCATCGCCGTTCCCTGGAGCGTACTCACGAACATCTTGCAGTAGACGGCGTCTGACCCTCCCGACATCATCATCTGCGTGTGGAACGTGGTCAGATGAGCCTCTGGATCCTCCACGCCGGTAAAAACAGCTTTAACCGGAACCACGCTCGTGGGAATAGGCGTGTCGGTAATCGCCTGAACAAAAGGCATTGGGAACACACGAGGTGGCGTCGACGGTGCCACCTCTTCAGCAGAAGAACGTCCCTGCTGCTCCTGAAGAGCTCGACGCAGCTCCTCAGCTACCTTGCTGAGCTCCTCGTTCCTGGCGCGAGAGGCGACCAGGTCCTCATGTATCCTTGCCTGCTCTACGCGCGAGGCTTCCACAGTTGCCTGCAACGAGCGCATCATCTCTGCCATCTGCGCCATGGTCATGGCGGCGTCGCCTTCAACAGCGACAGGCGCCACGGGACTGGAGCGATTGCTTCTCATTTTTCTCATTAACTTCAGCGAACCACAGAAATACAGCAAACAACACTTCAACCACGATCGAATCAGCGATCAATCGGAGAAAACTCAAGAAATTGCGCAAGAACTCAAGAACACCGAAAACCTTCGCAGAAAACCACAAAAGAACTCGAACTTCCACCAAACAGATTGCGCGCAAGCAACAAAAGACCTCACTCCACCGATTGAAAGCCAAACGAACGGTTCAAAACGCAAACTTCACCGAACGAAACTCAAAGAAACTGCGAACGACGGTTGCACCAGCACACAACCGCGCAGAAAACCTCGAAAACTTCCACGAACTCACGCTGTGGATGGGAGCAAGTTTTATACTGCCCCACGGTGGGCGCCTGATGATCCTGCCTGTTGACCGGAGCGCTGGAGAATGCCCCGTCAAAGGATCGACGTGCGCACCGCTTATCACCTCCGTTTCTCCTCGGGATCTATCTCAAGAACCTGCAAAGAAACGATACGGCGCCGCTGCGGCTGATCGCACTCCGACGCTCAAGTCAGTGACGGTATCACCAAAAACTGAGAACGAGAACCGTGCAAATCCTCTCTCACTCGCAAGCGTAAAGTGTATGAACTGAACGTGCGTACCTCAGAAAGTCTGTTAAGAACTCTTATATACCTGGTGGTTTTCTCTCTCCTGGCAGTTACAGACTTGGACACGTGGCTCGCATCCAACTGTACACGTGCCATCATCTGGAGGCTCCCTGACTTGGCGCCGCTTCTGCTCTCATTTTGGCTAAGTTACGTATGCATGGTACTGCCCAGTGCATAGCAAACTTAGGAGTGCGATCTCTACTGAAACTGGCGAGTTAGGGCCTTCATACACCTTCCCTGTGGTCTCGCCGGCCGCCTTCATAATCTGCTTCTCTTTCATCTTCGGCGATGTGCTTGTTATGGCGATCTCCGACTGCTTGGTCGCCTGAGTCTACATCTGGCGACTTCATCTTCAACCTGGCGATCGCCTATTCTGGTAAGCTGGAAATCGGAACACGCCAACTTAACAACTGGCGACTACACGTGCCTCCCGACTTCCTTCCCATCTGCCAACCTGGCGCCTTGTCAACACGCCTACAGTGTAGCAGGATGCCATGTCATCACACCCGACCACCAGGGCGGTACAGGGAGCGTGAGAGCCTGTGCATGTCTGCGCGTCTCTGCGCTTGGCTGCGCCTGTCTGTACCTTTAGTGGTACGGAGTGCTCTTTTGTCTGGACCGCACCCCTCTCAGATGATGACACGTGGAGGCCTGCAACTCACATCTAACCACACACGTGTCACTTACTGGAAGGGCTCTAGCGCTTCTCTTTGTGTGCCTAAGTTACGCCCTTGCGGAGTAACTTAGGATGTTTCTCTTATCTGGGCAGATCGCATACTCTTGGGAGAACGTCGGGTGTGGCTGGTCTAGGCACACTCACCAAACGTTGCTCCCTGCGTATACAGCTTACCCTTCACGATGCCATGCACGTAATGGGTTGAGGGAATCATCAACCACTGACTGGTTTACTAGTTCCCTCAGGCCACTCTCGTGCATGATTCCCTGAGGTGTGCTCATGCGAGATCCATGCGTAACGCTCTCGCTGGGAACCTCATTCCCAGTTTAACTGCGTGTAACACGAGACCCCGATGACAATACCCCGATGACTGATAAGTGTTTATCTGTTTCTCGCGTTCTGCCTTCAGGCGTTAGTCTGAGAACTGGTCTGTTGGTGGCCACTTGGCTACTGACCAACGATCACCATTCTGGATACTCCGTCCCCCGACCTCTCTGCCGCCTGATCTGTTGGTGGTCACTTGGTTACTGACCACCGATCACCTTTCTTGCCGATCGTCCCCCTGACCTCTCTGCCACCTGGTCCATGTGTCACCCTGCGAGTGGTCCACGTGGTTCTCTGATCTGACGTCATCGACTACCGATGACCGATCGGATCAAAGCTGAAGAGCTGAAGCAGCAGAACAAGGGGCTGAAGGAACAAACTGAAGAACTCAAGAAACAGATTGAAGAACTTAATCTGAGTTCTGCCCAAATTCTGGCTGCTGGATTCGAGGCCGCACGGGAACAGTTCGCCTGCTTGTTCCCCGATCTGGATCTCAGCATGGTGTCCCTTAACAACGAGGTGGTGGATGGGAAGGTGGTTCCCGCTGAAGACTGATCAATTTCATCCATCCACTTCCTTTATGCTTTTTCTTTGTATGTAATTGTAATGAACTTTTTTCTTTTTTCTGTATATGTGCCCCGAACTGATATTTACTTAATGGAATTACCTTTGCATTTCTTCTTGTAACCTCTTTGTCTGCTTTAACTTTCCTTGCGTGATTTACTTCAAAGAAATGACTTAGCGATTTCGTAGGCACGATCTTATACTTAACTGCTTCGAACCACTTCAACTTCAAATAACAACCACTTTAACAACTTGTAATCTTAATGCAATGAACTTTAACGTAAAATCACTCTTCAAGCAACGAACTTTAACTCAACTACTGGCTTAAAACATCGCTTCACCCGATCTGCTTCATCAAAAACGGGACTTTAACTTTCTCGCCACTGTTTGAACTTTTTCTGGTCGCCAAAGACTCACTTGGCGATATCAGCTTCTTTCTGGCTTCCTGCCTTGGCCATTGTTCTTTTATCTGGGGGTAGAGGCGCCTTTCGGATCCTTCTCTACCTCCTTGGGCTTCAGAACAAGAGACCGGGTGGCTAGGCGCTCTCTTCGAACCTACCTTAGCCACCTTCCAAACTTCTTCCGCCCTCTACACCATACCTGAACTCGTTCGAGACGAGAAGGATTTTCTCTTGCCTGAACTCGCTCATAGGCGAGAAGGTCTTTAACTCGCCTGAACTCGCTCATAGGCGAGAAGGTCTTTTAATCGTGCCTCTACATTGCCCCAGGGGTCACATCTCCTCCCCCCGAAACACTGAGGACTTTCCCTGGTGCCTCTACATTGCCCCAGGGGTTACATCTTCTCGCCCCCAGAAACACTGAGGACTTTTCACTGGTGCCTCTACATTGCCCCAGGGGTTACATCTTCTCGCCCCCAGAAACACTGAGGACTTTTCACTCTCCCTCGCCTGCACTCGCTCGACGGCGAGGAGGTCTTTATCTCGCCTCAGAACGCGGGAGGGCGTTGAGGTCTTTTAACTGGTGCCTCCGATCGCCGAAAGACGATGAGGACTTTTAACTTTAACTGGTGCCTCCGATCGCCGAAAGACGATGAGGACTTAAAACTTTAACTGGTGCCTCCGATCGCCGAAAGATGATGAGGACTTAAAACTTTTTAGAAAGCATGCAATATATCTTTAACTTGCCTTAAGTCACGTATAAGTGACAAGGTCTTTCTTCAAAACTTTCTAAAAACAACAGGCATGCAATCTGAAACAACTTAGACTTTTGAAAACTTCCCTTTATTGGGTGGCCTCGTTAAAAACCCTCCTTAGGGAAAAAAGAGTGCCCCCTTCAAACTGTTTTATCAGAGACATTGTAATGTAACTTCGTGTTTATCTTTACTTACAAAGTTCTCAACTGTAATATAACTTGAGGTGCGTGGCGTTCCAAGTGCGAGGAATCGCCCCTCCTTCCAATGTCTCTAAGCGGTAGGCGCCGTTCCCGAGCGCCTCGATTATTCTGAACGGTCCCGTCCACTTGGGCGACAATTTATTCTTGATCCTGCCTGTTGACCGGAGCGCGGGAGAATGCCTCGTCAAAGGATCGACGTGCGCGCCGCTTCTCACCTCCGTTCCTCCTCTGGATCTATCTCAAGAACCTGCAAAGAAACGATACGGCGCCACTGCGGCCGATCGCACTCCGACGCTCAAGTCAGTGACGGTATCACCAAATACTAAGAACTGGAACCGTGCAAATCTCTCTCACAAACAGCTCTGTCACTCGCAAGCGTAAAGTGTATGAACTGAACGTGCGTACCTTAGAAAATCTGTTAGGAACTCTTATATACCTGGTGGTTTTCTCTCTCCTGGCAGTTACAAACTTGGACACGTGGCTCGTATCCAACTGTACACGTGCCATCATCTGGAGGCTCCCTGACTTGGCGCTACTTCTACTCTCATTTTGGCTAAGTTACCTATGCATGGTACTGCCCAGTGCATAGCTAACTCAGGAGTGCGATCTCTACTGAAACTGGCGAGGTAGGGCCTTCATACACCTTCCCTGTGGTCTCGCCGGCCGCCTTCATAATCTGCTTCTCCTTTAACTTCGGCGATGTGCTTGTTCTGGCGATCTCCGACTGCCTGGTCGCCTGAGTCTGCATCTGGCGACTTCGTCCCCAACCTGGCGATCGCCTATTCTGGTAAGCTGGAGATCGGAACACGCCAACTTAACTATCGGCGACTACACGTGCCTCCCGACTTCCTTCCCAACTGTCAACCTGGCGCCTTGTCAACACGCCTATACTGTAGCAGGATGCCACGTCATCGCACCCGACCAGCAGGGCGGTACACAAGCCCCCCAGTCTTAAGCGAAGACTTGTCTAGCGAAAAGACTGAAAAAGCCTTCGTTAACACCGGTCTACGTGGCATGGGCGCAGAATTCCAAGCGATAGTACTTTCTGCTGCTCTGACGCTCCACCAAACCCTTCGCGCATCGTTCGACACGTGGCTCTCATCAACGGCTATCTTCATCTGCCGTTAGCGCTTCCCAAAACCGTTTCGAAAACCCTTAAACCCCTTACGCTCCTACTGTTCCATCACTTTCTTCACACTTGCATACGCTCTCATTTCCTTCTGCGAAAGCTCTCGACGTTCCTCGACGCTCTAGATCACCACCTCCCTTCAACATTCTCCCGATCATCGAAAGGTAACTACTTTCCTTCATCTGCTGGGTTTTCTTGCATTTTCACCGATTTGCATCATCCTGTAACTGTCTGGTGCATACGCTGTGGGCTGTTTTTCCATTTCTCCTTCTGCGTGACTTAGGGCTTTGTCGATCGTCGCAACGAACTCACATTCGTTCGTCTTTCACCTTCCTTTCATGATCGAGTCAGCCTTTGTAACCCTCCTGATTATTTTTTTTCTTCCTCCTTCGTTTGCAGTTGCTATCATGACTCGCACGAAGATCACCCCGAACCCCCCTCCATCAGCGCGAAACCCTCCTTCACAAGCACACGACTCTACGCAAGTTCGTGGTGCTCCCTCTTCGCAGGCTGTGAGGCCTGCGTCTTCTCAAACCGCTCTGGCCCAGGCGACTCCACCAAACGCTGGAGGAGCCCCCCTCCCACTGCCAGACTTCAAGACGTTATACCCATGGGCTAACTCAACCCTCTTAAAGGAAACGTCGTCGGTGAACACCGCGGGAGCGGTTCTGCGATTGACCAATGGGGACGAGGCCCATCAATCGTTCCACAAGGAGCACGATGAGAGAATGATGGTGCTACCTTGCCCTGCCACTCTGCCAGTGTGCGCCGATGATAAAGTGAGCGCCGACGGGCCCTTCTGCTTCGTCTACACCACTTTCTTCAAGAAGGTCAAACTCAGGTTCCCTCTCACTCGATTTGAGAGGGAACTCTTAACCGAGCTCAATATCGTTGCCGCCCAGCTTCACCCCAACAGCTGGGCGTTTGTCCGAGCTTTCGAGATAACGTGCGCCCACCTGGGGTTGCCCGCGTCAGTGGACGTGTTTTTATTCTTGTTCGAGGCCAAGCACCCAGGAGATCGCCTGTGGGTCAGCCTGAACGCCATTGCTGGGAGGTCCATTTTCACCATCTTCCAGCAGTCGTACAAGGATTGGAAGGGGAAGTTCATTCAGGTTCGCGCAAATGACAAAGACACTTCCCTCCTCGACGGTTTCCCCTTGTACTGGGTGGACAAGGGGAAAAAGGAGTCCAAGAGCTGCTTCAGGAGGCCCAGAAGTCCTGATAGCATGGGAGCTTTGGACAGAGACCTTTGTCTCTTCTGGAAGAGGGTGGCAGATGCCCACATAACATTCTTGACCCCCACCCTGATTTCCTTCGAGTTCTTTGAGGACCAGTTGGAATTCCAAATAGGTTAGGACGCTACATCTTTGTCTTGACATTGCTTCTGATATTGTTTCTGGGCGTCTTGTGCGACACACACAAGACTTTGGTTTTATCTTTTCTGCATATGCCTGCTTTTGCTGTCTCGTTGTCTTGTACACTTAACCCTTTCTCCTTTGAGCTAACTTATGCACTTTCATTTCATGCAGACACCATGTTGGGTAAGAACATGCTCGCCGACTTAAAGGCGCTCGCCCGCAACCACGGGTTGGCGACCGGCTCCCAGACGGTTCCCAACTCGGCGGTCGAGAAGGCCATCATCCAGGGGCGATCACCGCCTAAGGCGCCCACCCAACGAAAGAAACTGGTCCTTAAGAGGCCAAAGCGGAAAGCCCCCCAAGTTGTCCAAGAGGATGAGGAAGAGGACGACGAGGTCACAGAGGATGGCCTTGTCACGAAAAGGAAGAGGGTGGCACCATCTTCTCCACCTGCCCCGCCCCCTCTTCCAGGTTCAACACCACCATCAACACCCGCTCCTCCTCCTTCATCACCAGCACCACAAGCCCCTTCACCACCAGTCCAAGCAGTTCCATTGGCCACTGCGCCACCTGCAACTGAGGCCCCAGAGCCAAATTTCTTGGAGGACCCCCTGAGCGCCTCTACACCACATATATCAGCAGGAGGGGGCCCTCCTTCCAACACTTCAGCTGCAGGAATCGCTCCAATCGGGGACGAGGTTGCTCACATCTCTCCAATCCTAATCACCGAGTCCCCGATCGCGTCGCCACGTCAAGAGGCAACCACTAAAAATATCGCTAAGGAAGGTGGCGAAGAGAACCCTCAACAAGCCCCCCTGGCGCCTCTCCAAGCTGCAAATCTTTCCCTCGAGGTCACGAGGATGTGGGAACCTTTGACTGCTAAACTCAAAACCATCGCAGAAGACATCCCATCGATCATAACGAGAGTTGTGGAGAGCTCCACCAGGCGGCTACAGGATGATATCTACAACCTCAAGACCGAGAACAGCACAATGAAGGTTGAGGTGGAGAAGGTGGCCTTCAGCCTAACGCTCGCGGAAATGGAACATTCCCGAGTGGAGGATGCCCTAAACACCGAGCTTAGGCTTGCGCGCAAGGAAGCTGTTGACCTTCGCCGCAAAGTCCATGAACTTGCCCAAGAAAAAGTTGAACTTGAAAGCAGAATCGTGCCTCTACGTACCAAGGCGAGCGACCTGGAGGCTCAAATTCAAGCTAATGCCGATAAGGTACAAAGACTGGAGCAAAGGTCAATCGACCGCGAGAAGCTGCTTGGGCAAGTTGAAAAAGCAAGGGATGACGCCATGGCGGATCTCACCGAGGCGAACAAGGAAAAAGAGAAGATGGCTGCCGAGTTGACCCAAGCTCGAACGGAATCCAAGAAGGTTACTGACGACCTTCTCCATGCTCAAGAGACTAACAAACAACTCCAAAAACAGATTGAAGAGCAGGGGCATCAGAACAAGGAGCTCAAGAAACAGGTTGAAGAGCTTCAAGGACAATTTGAAGAACTTAAGCTAAATTCTGCTCAGATTCTGACTGCTGGATTCGAAGCCGCTCGGGAGCAATTTGCATGCCTATTCCCTGATCTTGACCTCAGCATGGTGTCATTAAACAATGAAGTAGTAGATGGAAAGGTCGTTCCCGCCGAAGGCTCAACCAATTCCACCCCATCTGCTTCTTTATAAATTCACCTGTATTTACCTTGTAAAAAAAACTCTTGCACATGTGTTTTGAACAGTTATTCATTTCAATAGCGAGACTTGGATATTTCTTCTGACTTCTTTTTGAGCGCTTTACTTTCTTTGTATGTTTAACTCTGCTACGTTTAACTTAGCGATTTTGCAAACATGACCTTTGGCGTAACTGCTTCGAGCCGATTCAAACTTAAGCAATAATCGCTTTAAACAACTTGTACCCCTGAGGCACTAACCTGATCATAAGAAAAGTTCCAAGCAACGAACTGTGATTCAATCATCGGTTCAAACAACGTCCCACTTGACCCGCTTTATCAAACAAGTCTTTCAACCTTCTCGTCGTGTTTGAACTTTTCGCGATCACCTAGACCTCTTGGTAACACCAGCTTTTCTTAGCCTCAGGCTTTGGCAGTCATTTCTTTATCTGAGGCAGAAATGCCCTTTGGGATCTTCCTTTACCTCCCTGAACTTCAGAGCTAGAGACTGGCTGGCTAGGCGTTCTCTTCGAACCTACCTTAGCCACCTTTCAAGCTTCTTCCACCCTCTTCGCCATACCTGAACTCGTTCAAGACGAGAAGGATTTTATCTTGCCTATATTCGCACGCAAGCGAGAAGGTCTTTTAACTCGCCTGAAGTCGCTCATCGGCGAGAAGGACTTTTACTCGCCTGAACTCGCTCATCGGCGAGAAGGACTTTTACTCGCCTGAACTCGCTCATCGGCGAGAAGGACTTTAAACGGCCTTAACTCACTCGACGGCGAGAAGGACTTTGTCTGGTGCCTCAACTTGCCCAGGGTGTACATCTCCTCCCCCCTGGATGCACTGAGGACCTTTTCTTTCTCACGCCTGCACTCGCTCGACGGCGAGGAGGTCTTTGATGGGCCTTAGTTCGCACAACGGCGATAAGGACTTTATCCGGTGCCTCAACTTGCCCAGGGCGTACATCTCCTCCCCCCTGGATGCACTGAGGACCTTTCTCGCCTGCGCCCGCACGACGGCGAGGAGGTCTTTAACTTGCCTCTACGTTGCCCCGGGAGTTACATCTTCTCGCTCCCAGAATTACGGAGGACTTTTCCTCTTTCTCGCCTGTACTCGCTCGACGGCAAGGAGGTCTTTCATCTGGTGCCTCCGATCGCCGATAAACGATGAGGACTTAAAAACTTAACTGGTGCCTCTAATCGCCGAAAAACGATGAGGACTTTAAAAACTTAACTGATACCTCTAATCGCCGAAAAACGATGAGGACTTTAAAAACTTAACTGGTGCCTCTGATCGCCGAAAAACGATGAGGACTTTAAAACTTTAGAAAACACGCGACATATCTTTTCGTGCCTTAAATCATGTACGAATGACAAGGTCTTTCTTCGAAACTTTTGGAAATAACACATATGCAATCTGAAAACACCTTATGCTTCGAAAACTCTTCTTTTATTGGGTGGCCTCATTAAAAACCCTCCTTAGGGAAAAAAGAGCGCCCCCTTGAAACTGTTTTAACAGAGACATTGTAATGTAATATTTGTGTTTGTCTTTACTTACAAAGCTCTTAGCTATAGTACAACTTCAGGTGTGTGGCGTTCCAGGTACGAGGGATCGCCCCCCCTTCCAGCGTCTCCAAGCGATAGGCTCCGTTCCCGAGTGCCTCGGTTATTCTGAACGGTCCAGTCCACTTGGGTGATAGCTTATTCTCCATCTCGTACTGGTGGGCCTTCCTCATCACCAGATTGCCTTCTCTAAACTGCCTTGGCATCACCTTTGAGTTGTACCTTCGCTCGACCCTTCTCTTCACCGCCTCAGCCGTCAGCCTTGCCTCCTCCCTGACTTCGTCCAGCAGATCCAGGTTCAGCCTTCTCTCTTCATTCGAGTCTTCCTCTACAAAGCTCTGGAATCTCGGCGAGCTCTCCTGAATCTCGACTGGAATCATGGCATCACACCCATAGACCAAGCTAAACGGGGTCTCATGGGTTCCTGACTGCTCGGTGGTATGGTACGCCCAAACTATACGGGGTACCTCCTCAGCCCAACTTCCCTTGGCTTTCTCGAGCCTTCTCTTCAAACCTCTCAGCAACACCCGATTAGCTGATTCCACCTGGCCATTCGTCTGAGGGTGCTCGACGGATGCAAACACTTGCTGAATTCTAACCCCTTCACAAAGCTTCTTCAACAGGTGGCTTGCAAACTGAGTCCCATTATCTGATACCAGGCGCTTAGGCACTCCAAACCGGCACACGATGTTCTTCCATACAAAGCCTTCGATCTTGTGCGCGGTGATCTGGGCCACTGGTTCTGCTTCAATCCATTTGGTGAAGTACTCAATCGCCACGACCAAGTACTTCATCAACCTGATCGCCAGTGGAAAAGGTCCCAGGATGTCGATCCCCCAAGTATGAAACGGCCAAGGGCTATAGATCGACTTCAACTCCTCGGGAGGTGCCTTATGCCAATCGGCGTGCTGCTGGCACTGTTTGCAGCATTGGGCATACTTCTTGCAATCTTCTCTCATGGATGGCCAATAGTGGCCTGCACGGAGAGTCCTCGCGGCCAGAGCTCGACCCCCGACGTGACTTCCACATATTCCTTCGTGGAGCTCTGCCATAATTCTCGTGCACTTCTCGCCGTGTATACATTCCAGGAGTGGGTGAGTGAACCCAAACCTGTACAGATCGCCATCAATCAGTGTATACTTGCTGGAATTTTTCTTTACCTTCCTAGCTTCTGTTGGATCTAGCGGGAGGAGGCCATCCGCCAGGCACCGCTTGTACTGTGTTATCCAAGTGTCTGGCTCATGGGTGGCGCAGACCTGCATCACGTCCACCTTCTCTCCTCGACAAGCTCTAACTCTCGGCGATCTCAGAGTTTCTTGCGTCAAAGACTTATGGCTTCTCGCTGCTCTCTCCGTCGACCTGCTTATCTGAAGGACCAGGTGATCTGCTACAAATGCCCTCGGCGTCTTCAAAGTTTCTTGAATCACTGTCCTCTGCCTACCCCCCTTGCCTGAGCTGGCGAGCTTAGCAAGCAAGTCAGCTCGGGCATTCTGTTCTCGGGGCACATGCACCACTTCAAAAGAGGCAAAGGAACTCTTCAATTCCTGCACATACGCCAAGTAAGCCGCCATTTGTGGATCTTTAGCCTGGAACTCGCCTGTTACTTGCCCTGTGACTAGCAGCGAGTCACTCTTAGCCATCAGCACTCTGGCTCCCATTTCCTTAGCCAGCAGAATCCCGGCGATCAGCGCCTCATACTCTGCTTGATTGTTGCTGGCTTTGAAGGCGAATCTCAACGATTGTTCGATCAGCACGCCGTTGGGTCCTTCCAATATGACTCCAGCACCGCTACCCTGCTGGTTTGACGATCCATCCACCGAGAGTACCCAACGGAAATCGTCTCCTTCAACCCGCGTCGCCTCTGAAGAGAGCTCGACTACAAAATCTGCAAAGATTTGCCCTTTGATCGGGCCTCGAGGCTCATATTTAATGTCAAACTCCGACAACTCCACTGCCCACTTCACCATTCTTCCTGCAACGTCAGGCTTCTTCAAGACCTTCTGGATGGGCAGGTCAGTCATCACCAGTATTGTGAAGCTGTGGAAGTAGTGGCGCAACCTCCTCGCCGAAAACACCACAGCCAGCGCAGCCTTCTCCAGGGCCTGATATCTCATTTCTGGGCCCTGCAACACCTTGCTCACAAAATAGATAGGCTTCTGAGCCTGATCTTGGTCCTGGGCGAGCACCGCACTCACCGCCCTCTCAGTCACAGCAAAATACAATCTGAGGGGGATTCCCGCCAGCGGTTTGCACAGAACCGGCGGGCTCGCCAAATATTCCTTCAGCTTGACGAAAGCTTCCTCGCACTCTTTCGTCCAAGCGAACTTCTTATTGCGCCGCAGACACTGGAAATAGGGATGTCCCTTTTCTCCGCTTGCTGACACGAAGCGGGATAGGGCTGCCATCCGACCTGTCAGCTGCTGGACCTCTTTCACTGTAGCCGGGCTTCTCATCGCCAAGATGGCGGCACACTTGTCCGGATTGGCTTCTATTCCTCTTTCAGTCAAGAGAAAACCCAAAAATTTTCCAGCCTCCACGCCGAAAATGCATTTCTCCGGGTTGAGCTTCAACTTGAACCTGGCGATCGTCGTGAACAATTCTTCCAAGTCTGCAACGTGCTTGCTTTTCTACTGCGAGGTCACGACCATGTCATCGACGTAAGCTTGCACGTTCCTTCCCAGCATTGGTGCAAGTACTCGGTCCATCAGCCTCTGGTACGTGGCCCCCGCATTCTTCAGCCCAAACGGCATCACCTTATAGCAGTAGCACGACCTCTCCGTCATGAAGGCTGTTTTTTCTTCATCCATGGGATGCATCTTGATCTGATTATAGCCCGAGATGGCATCCAGGAAACTCAGCAGCTTTCACCCTGCAGCACTATCAACCAGGGCATCAATGCTTGCTAAAGGATACGAATCCTTTGGGCAAGCCTTATTCAGATCGGTGAAATCGACGCACATGCGCCATTTCCCGTTGCTCTTCTTCACCAGCACGACATTTGCCAACCACTCAGGGTACTGGACTTCCCTGATGTGGCCTGCAGCGAGGAGTTTCTGGGTCTCATCCTTGATCGCCTGCCTCCTCTCTTCATTAAATTTCCTCCTTCTTTGCCGCACCGGTCTCACCATGTTGTCCATCGCCAGATGATGGCACAAAAAGTCGGGATCGATTCCGGGCATGTCCGAAGCGGACCAGGCAAACGCGTCCAGATGCCGTTCAATCACCTTGGCGATCTGGTCCTGGAGATCGACCTCCAGAGATCTTCCGAGCTTGAAAACCTTCCCCCCGATCTCCTTCTCGAGCCACTGCTCGACGGGTTTGGGCCTTGATTCTCTGGCGATCACCGCCTTGGCGATTCCGAGCTCCCTTGCTTCCTTCGGGCGATTCCGCGCCTCTTCTTCCTCCAGGCCAGCATTTCCCTCTCCCAGCTCAGCATCTACCATCTCTACGTCCCTTCCGGCGGCCTCCTCCATCACCGGCGGTCTGGGCTTCACACCGGGAGGTGGGGTGGTTGTAACATAGCTAACTGATCTTTTATTTTTCAGGCTATTTTCATAGCACTTTTTCGCTTCCTTCTGATCAGACTTTATCGTGATCACCACCCCTTCCATGGACGGCAGCTTCACCTTCATGTGCCGAGTCGATGGAATTGCGCCTATCCTGTTAAGAGTGGGCCTTCCCAGCAGGATGTTATATGCTGAAGGGGCGTTTACGATGAGGTACTTGATTTTCTCTGTCCTCGACCCAGCCTCATCGGTAAACGTGGTTCTCAGCTCAATGTACCCCCTGACCTCCACCTGGTCGCCAGCAAACCCATACAAGCACCCTCCATAGGGCCTTAGCTGGTCAAGGGGCAATTCCAACTGCGTGAAAGTCGGCCAGAACATCACGTCGGCCGAGCTTCCTTGGTCCACCAGAACTCGGTGGACCTTCCTCCCCGCCGTGATCAACGAAATAACAATGGGATCGTTGTCATGAGGCACAACGTCCCGAAGATCCTGCTTGGTGAACGTAATGTCCACTTCGGGCGAGTGATCTTCAAACATGTCCACTGACATCACCGATCGCGCGTACTTTTTCCTCTGCGACGCGGTGCATCCACCACCTGAGAAACCCCCTGCAATGGTGTGGATCTCCCCATGGATAGGCATCTCGTGTTGCTGGGCTTCTCCACCTGCCGGCTGGGAACTCGACGCTCCTCCGGTCCTTCTATCCAGCAGATAATCGTTTAGGAACCCGCTCTTAACCAGATCGTCGAGCTGGTATCCTAAAGACAAACACGAGTCTAGGTTGTGGCCAAAGCACTGGTGGAACTCGCACCAGACGTCCGGCTTCGACCCTAGCACCTTGTCGCCCACCTTCTCGGGCGCCTTCAACCTAGCAGATATGTTAGGGATAGCAATCAGGTCCGCTAGTCCCATGACGAATTTGTGCTTAGGCGGGCGATTGTATTCCCGGCGTGCTGGTTGTTGGCGTGCCGGCGGTTGGCGCGCTTGGCTTCTTCCCTTATTTCTCCTATCGTAAGGATAGCGAGTCCTTTGGTCCTTTCTGGCCGCCGCTGCCGTTTCCAGCACCCTCTGTGGCTGGATCCTGGTCTGGGCGCGTGGCCTGGCGGGAGCCACGCTGCCTCTCTTCTCGGCGACTTCACTCTCGTCGGCGATGTGGGCCACCGCAAGTCGCCTGACCTCAGCAAACGTCGCTGGATGAGCCCTGATCAAGGCCTCGCAGAATGGCCCTGGCTGCACGCCCTTCTTGAAGGCATAGACCAGCATTTCTTCATCCTTGGCCGGCGATCTGACCATCTGCGCTCCGAAGCGATTGAGGTAGTCTCTGAGGGACTCCCCATGGTACTGCCTTATATCAAACAGATCATAGGACACTCTGGGCGGTGCCTTGTTCACGATATACTGCTCGACAAAGATCTTCGAGAATTGTTGAAAATTGGTTATGTGGCCATTAGGCAGGCTCACAAACCACTCCATCGCCGTTCCCTGGAGCGTGCTCACGAACATCTTACAATAGACGGCGTCCGACCCTCCTGACAGCATCATTTGTGTGTGGAACGTGGTCAGATGAGCCTCTGGATCCTCCACGCCAGTAAAAACAGCTTTAACCGGGACCACGCTCGTGGGAATTGGCGTGTCAGTAATCGCCTGAATGAAAGGCATTGGGAAAACACGAGGCGGCGTCGACGGTGCCACCTCTTCAGCAGAAGAACGAACCTGCTGCTCCTGAAGAGCTCGACGTAGCTCCTCAGCTACCTTGCTGAGCTCCTCGTTCCTGGTCTTCATGTATCCTTGCCTGCTCGACGCGCGAGGCTTCTACAGTGGCCTGCAATGAGCGCATCATTTCTGCCATCTGCGCCATGGTCATGGCGGCGTCGCCTTCGGCTGCGACGGGAGCCACGGGACTGGAACGATTGCTTCTCATCTTTCTGATTAACTTCAGCGAACCACAGAAACACAGCAAATAACACTTCAACCACGAACGAATCAGTGATCGATCGGAGAAGATTCAAGAAACCGTGCAAGAATCCAAGAACACCGCAAACCTTCGCAGAAAACCACCAAAGAACTCGAACTTCCACCAGACAGATTGTGCGCAAGCAACAAAAAACCTCACTCCACCGATTGAAAGACAAGCAAACGGTTTAAAACACAAACTTCACCGAACGAAACTCAAAGAAACCAAGAACGACGGTTGCACCAGCACACAACCGCGCTGAAAACCTCGAAAACCTCCACGAACACACGCTGTGGATGGGAGCACGTTTTACACGGCCCCACGGTGGGCGCCTGATGATCCTGCCTGTTGACCGGAGCGCGGGAGAATGCCTCGTCAAAGGATCGACGTGCGCGCCGCTTCTCACCTCCGTTCCTCCTCTGGATCTATCTCAAGAACCTGCAAAGAAACGATACGGCGCCGCTGCGGCCGATCGCACTCCGACGCTCAAGTCAGTGACGGTATCACCAAATACTAAGAACTGGAACCGTGCAAATCTCTCTCACAAACAGCTCTGTCACTCGCAAGCGTAAAGTGTATGAACTGAACGTGCGTACCTTAGAAAATCTGTTAGGAACTCTTATATACCTGGTGGTTTTCTCTCTCCTGGCAGTTACAAACTTGGACACGTGGCTCGTATCCAACTGTACACGTGCCATCATCTGGAGGCTCCCTGACTTGGCGCTACTTCTACTCTCATTTTGGCTAAGTTACCTATGCATGGTACTGCCCAGTGCATAGCTAACTCAGGAGTGCGATCTCTACTGAAACTGGCGAGGTAGGGCCTTCATACACCTTCCCTGTGGTCTCGCCGGCCGCCTTCATAATCTGCTTCTCCTTTAACTTCGGCGATGTGCTTGTTCTGGCGATCTCCGACTGCCTGGTCGCCTGAGTCTGCATCTGGCGACTTCGTCCCCAACCTGGCGATCGCCTATTCTGGTAAGCTGGAGATCGGAACACGCCAACTTAACTATCGGCGACTACACGTGCCTCCCGATTTCCTTCCCAACTGTCAACCTGGCGCCTTGTCAACACGCCTATACTGTAGCAGGATGCCACGTCATCGCACCCGACCAGCAGGGCGGTACAATTCTCCATCTCGTACTGGTGGGCTTTCCTCATCACCAGGTCGCCTTCTCTAAACTGTCTCGGCATCACCTTCGAGTTATATCTTCGTTCAATCCTTCTCTTCACCGCTTCAGCCTTCACTCTCGCCTCTTCCCTGACCTCATCCAGTAGATCCAGGGTTAACCTTTTTTCTTCATTCGAGTCTTCCTCTACGAAGTTCTGGAATCTCGGCGAGCTCTCCTGGATCTCCACTGGAATCATTGCGTCGCATCCATAGACCAAGCTGAACGGGGTCTCATGGGTTCCTGACTGCTCAGTGGTGTGGTACGCCCAGACTATACGGGGTACCTCCTCAGCCCAGCTTCCTTTGGCTTTCTCTAGCCTTCTCTTCAACCCTCTCAGCAACACCCGATTAGCTGACTCTACTTGGCCATTTGTCTGAGGGTGGTCGACGGATGCAAACACTTGTTGAATTCCCACCCCTTCGCAAAGCTTCTTCAACAAGTGGCTTGCAAACTGAGTCCCATTGTCCGACACCAGGCGCTTGGGCACACCAAACCGGCACACAATGTTCTTCCACACGAAACCTTCGATCTTGTGTGCGGTGATCTGGGCCACTGGTTTTGCTTCGATCCACTTGGTGAAATACTCAATCGCCACCACCAAGTACTTCATCTGCCTGATCGCCAGCGGGAAGGGTCCCAGGATGTCGATTCCCCAAGTACGAAACGGCCAAGGGCTGTAGATCGACTTCAACTCCTCGGGAGGCGCCTTGTGCCAATCGGCGTGCTGTTGGCATTGTTTGCAACACTGTACGTACTTCTTGCAGTCTTCTCTCATCGATGGCCAGTAGTATCCTGCACGGAGAGTCCTTGCGGCCAGAGCTCGACCCCCGACGTGGCTTCCGCATATCCCTTCGTGGAGCTCTGCCATGATTCTCGTGCATTTCTCGCCATGCACACATTCCAGGAGTGGGTGAGTGAACCCAAACCTGTACAGATCGCCATCAATCAATGTGTACTTGCTAGAATTTTTCTTTACCTTCCTAGCCTCTGTCGGATCCAGCGGCAGAAGGCCATCTGCCAGGCACCGCTTGTACTGTGTTATCCAGGTATCTGGCTCATGGGTAGCGCAGGCCTGCGTCATGTTCACCCTCTCTCCCCGACATGCTCTAACTCTCGGCGATCTCAACGTTTCTTGCGTTAAAGACTTGTGACTTCTTGCCGCTTTTTCCGTCGACCTGCTTATCTGAAGAACCAGGTGATCTGCCACAAATGCTCTCGGCGTCTTCAGAGTTTCTTGAATCACCGTCCTCTGCCTACCCCCCTTGCCTGAACTGGCGAGCTTGGCCAGCAAGTCAGCTCGGGCATTCTGCTCTCCGGGCACATGCACCACTTCAAAGGAGGCAAAGGAACTCTTCAATTCCTGCACATACTCCAAGTAAGCCGCCATTTATGGGTCTTTAGCGTGGAACTCGCCTGTTACTTGCCCTGTGACTAGCAGCGAGTCACTCTTAGCCATTAACACCTTCGCTCCCATCTCCTTTGCCAGCAAAATCTCGGCGATCAGCGCCTCATATTCTGCTTGATTGTTGCTGGCTTTGAAGGCAAACCTCAAGGATTGTTCGATCAATACGCCGTTGGGTCCTTCCAAAATGACTCCAGCACCGCTACCCTGCTGGTTCGACGATCCATCCACCGAGAATACCCAACGGAAGTCGTCCCCTTCAACTCGTGTCGCCTCAGATGAGAGCTCGACCACGAAATCTGCGAAGATTTGCCCCTTAATCGGGCCTCGGGGCTCGTACTTAATATCAAACTCTGACAGCTCCACTGCCCACTTCACCATCCTCCCAGCAACGTCAGGCTTCTTCAACACCTTCTGGATGGGCAAGTCAGTCATCACCAGAATCGTGAAGCTATGGAAATAGTGGCGCAACCTCCTCACCGAAAACACCACAGCCAGCGCAGCCTTCTCCAGGGCCTGATATCTCGTTTCGGGGCCCTGCAGCACCTTACTAACAAAATAAATAGGCTTTTGAACCTGATCTTGGTCCTGGGCGAGCACCGCACTCACCGCCCTCTCAGTTACAGCAAAATACAACCTGAGAGGGGTTCCCACCAGCGGTTTGCACAAAACCGGCGGGTTCGCCAGATACTCCTTCAGCTTGACGAAGGCTTCCTCGCACTCTTTCGTCCAAGCAAACTTGTTATTCCTCCTCAAGCACTGAAAATAGGGATGTCCCTTCTCTCCGCTAGCTGACACGAAGCGAGACAGGGCGGCCATCCGACCTGTCAGTTGTTGTACCTCCTTCACGATAGCTGGGCTCCTCATCGCCAAGATGGCGGCACACTTATCAGGGTTGGCCTCTATGCCTCTTTCAGTCAAGAGGAAACCCAAAAACTTTCCAGCCTCCACGCCGAAAATGAATTTCTCTGGATTCAGCTTCAACTTGAACTTGGCGATCGTCGTGAACAATTCCTCCAAGTCTGCAACGTGCTTGCTTTTTTCTGGCGAGGTCACGACCATGTCATCGACGTACGCTTGCACGTTCCTTCCCAGCATCGGTGCAAGTACTCGATCCATCAACCTCTGGTACGTGGCCCCCGCATTCTTCAGCCCAAATGGCATCACCTTATAGCAGTAGCACGATCTCTCGGTCATGAAGGCGGTCTTCTCTTCATCCATGGGATGCATCTTGATCTGATTATAGCCCGAGAAGGCATCCAGGAAGCTCAACAACTTACACCCTACAGCACTATCCATCAGGGCATCAATGCTTGGCAAAGGATATGAGTCCTTCGGACAAGCTTTATTCAGATCGGTGAAATCGACGCATATGCGCCATTTCCCATTACTCTTCTTCACCAGCACGACATTTGCCAGCCATTCAGGGTACTGGACTTCCCTGATGTGGCCTGCAGCGAGGAGTTTCTGTGTTTCGTCCCTAATCGCCTGCCTCCTCTCCTCGTTGAACTTTCTTCTTCTTTGTCGCACAGGTCTTACCAAGTTGTCCATCGCCAGATGATGGCACAAGAAGTCAGGATCGATCCCGGGCATGTCCGAAGCGGACCATGCAAACGCATCCAGATGCCATTCTATCACCTTGGCGATCTGGTCCTGGAGCTCAACCTCCAGGGATCTTCCCAGCTTGAAGATCTTTCCCCCGATTTCTCTCTCGAGCCACTGCTCGACGGGTTTTGGTCTGGTTTCTCTGGCGATCACCGCCCTGGCGATTCCCAGCTCTCTCGCTTCCTCAGGGCGATTCCTTGCCTCTTCTTCCTCCAGACCGGCATTCCCCTCCCCCAGCTCAGCATCCACCATCTCCATGTCTCTTCCGGCGGTCTCTTCTGTTACCGTCGATCTGGGCTTCACACCAGGAGGCGGGGTGGTCGTTACGTAACTCACCGATCTCTTGTTTTTCAAGCTATTCTCATAGCACTTTTTTGCTTCTTTCTGATCGGATTTGATGGTGATCACCACCCCCTCCATAGACGACAACTTCACCTTCATGTGCCGGGTCGACGGTATGGCACCTATCCTGTTGAGCGTGGGTCTTCCTAACAGGATGTTGTATGCTGAAGGAGCGTTTACAACAAGGTATTTGATTTTCTCCGTTCTTGAACCCGCCACATCTGTAAACGTTGTCCTCAATTCTATGTACCCCCTGACCTCCACCTGGTCACCAGCGAAACCATACAAACACCCTCCATAGGGCCTCAGCTGGTCAAGGGGCAGCTCCAACTGCGTGAAAGTCGGCCAGAACATCACGTCTGCCGAGCTTCCTTGGTCCACCAGAACCCTGTGGACCTTTCTTCCTGCAGTGATCAAAGAAATTACTATGGGATCGTTGTCATGAGGCACAACGTCCCGAAGATCCTGCTTGGTGAATGTAATGTGCACTTCCGGCGAGTGGTCTCCAAACATATCCACCGTCATCACAGACCTCGCGTACCTCTTCCTCTATGATGCGGTGCATCCACCTCCTGAGAAACCCCCTGCAATGGTATGGATTTCCCCGTGCGTAGGCATCTCGTGCTGCTGAGCCTCAGCACCTGCTGGTTGGGAGCTCGACGCGCCCCCCGTCCTTCTATCCAGCAAATAGTCATTTAGGAACCCGCTCTTAACCAGATCGTCGAGCTGGTATCCTAAAGCCAAGCACGAGTCCACTGTATGGCCAAAGCCCTGGTGAAACTCACACCAGGCGTCTGGCTTTGGTCCCAGCACCTTGTCGCCCACCTTCTCTGGCGCCTTCAACCTAGCGGATATATTGGGAATGGCGATCAGGTCCGCCAATCCCATGACAAACTTGTGCTTAGGCGGGCGATTGTATTCCCGGCGTGCTGGTTGCTGGCGTCCTTGGCCCCTACCCTTGTTCTTCCTTGGATCATAAGGATGGCGAGTCCTCTGATCCCTTCTGGCCGCCGCTGTCTCCAGCACCCTCTGGGGCTGGATCCTGGTCTGGGCGCGTGGCCTAGCGGGAGCCACGCTTCCTCTCTTCTCGGCGAGTTCACTCTCGTCGGCGATGTGGGCCACCGCAAGTCGCCTAACCTCAGCAAACGTGGCGGGGTGAGCTCTGATCAATGCCTCGCAGAATGGTCCCGGCAGCACGCCCTTCTTAAATGCATAGACCAGCATTTCTTCATCTTTTGCCGGCGATCTAACCATCTGCGCCCCCAAAATGATTCAAGTAGTCTCTGAGGGACTCTCCCTGGTACTGCCTTATATCAAACAAATCGTAAGACACCCTGGGCGGTGCCTTATTCACGATATATTGCTCGACGAAAATCTTCGAGAACTGTTGGAAATTGGTAATGTGACCGTTAGGCAGGCTCACAAACCATTCCAGCGCCGTTCCCTAGAGCGTGCTCACGAACATCTTGCAATACATGGCGTCTGATCCCCCTGACAGCATCATCTGCGTATGGAACGTGGTGAGATGAGCCTCTGGATCCTCCACGCCGGTAAAAACAGCCTTAACAGGCACCACACTCGTAGGAATAGGCGTGTCAGTAATCGCCTGATCGAAAGGCATAGGAAAAACACGAGGTGGCGACGACGGCGCGACCTCTTCAGCAATAGAACACCCTTGCTGCTCCTGAAGAGCTTGAAGCAGCTCCTCAGTCACCTTGCTAAGCTCGTCATTCCTGGCCCGAGAGGCAGCCAGGTCCTCATGCATTCTTGCCTGTTCTATGCGCGAGGCTTCCACAGTTGCCTGCAACGAGCGCATAATCTCTACCATCTGCGCCATGGTCATGGCGACGGCGCCTTCAGCAGCAACGGGCGCAACTGGACTTGAACGGTTGCTTCTCATTTTTCTCATGAAAACTCAGCAAATCACAGAGAATAATGAACAACACTTCCTTCAGCGACGATCGATTCAGCGATCAATCGGTCAGACCTGCGCGAAACTCTGCAAGAAACTCAAGAACACAGAAAACCTCCACAGAAATCTGCAACTCCACCAGAAACCACCACTTCTTCCACGGAAAACCAAACGAACCAAAGAACTCAAACTTCACCGAACAAATCACGCGTAAACAGCAGGAAACTTCACCTCACTGAACAAAAATCCTAACGAACGGCGGAAAATGCGAAATCACCGAACAAAACTAGATGAACAGCGAACTACGGTTGCACCAGCACACAACCACACAAAAAATCACGAAAACCTCCAAGAACTCACGCTGCGGATGGGAACAAGTTTTACACGGCCCCACGGTGGGCGCCTGATGATCCTGCCTGTTGACCAGAACGTTGGAACTTGCCTCGTCAAACTTGGATCGACGTGCGCACCGCTTCAACCTCCGTCCTCCGCCAAGATCCACCTCAAGAACCTGCAAAAGAACAGAGCGGCGCCGCTGCGGCCGATCGCACTCCAACGCCCAAGTCAGTGACCGAACCACCAAATACTAAGAGCAATAACACTCAAGAACTCTCAAGGAACCGTGCAATGTTCTCTCTCACAGTATGCTCAAGAACTCGCAAGCGTAAAGAGTACAATCTGAACGTGCGTACCTCGAAAGTTCGTTGGGAAACCCTTTTATACCTGGTCACTTTCTCTCTCCTGGCAGTTACAGACCTGGACACGTGGCTCGCATCCAGTCGTACACGTGCCATCATCTGGAGCCTCCTTGACTTGGGCGCTGCTTCTGACTCTCTTTTGGCTAAGTTACTTATGCATGGTACTGCCCAGTGCATAGCTAACTTGGGAGCGCGATCTCTACTAGAATTGGCGAGTTAGGGTGCCTTCGTACACCTTCCCTGTGGTCTCGCCGGCCGCCTTCATAATCTGCACCACCTTCATCTTCGGCGATGTGCTTGCTCTGGCGATCTCCAATCACTTGGTCGCCTGAGTTTACATCTGGCGACTTCATCTTTAACCCGATGATCGCCGGTTCTGGTATGCTGGAGATCGGAACACGCCAACTTAATAACTGGCGACTTCACGAGCCCCCCGACCTCTTTCCCTTCTGCCAACCTGGCGTCTTGTCAACACGCCAATACTGTAGCTTGATGCCACGTCATCACTTCCGACTACCAGGGCGGTACAGCATGCGATCTGAGTTCACCGTTGCCTTAAATCACGCACGGGCGACAAGGTCTCTTTTCCGAAAACTTAAAAACGATAAGCATGCAAACTTAGTGACCTCTTTAATAAACTTCGAAACCTTCTTTATTGGGTGGCCTCGTTAAAAACCCTCCTTAGGGAAAAAAGAGTGCCCCCTTGAAAAACTGTTTTAACTGAAACTGCTTTAAACTGTTCAAGTTAATCACTACTTACAATGCTTTAACTGTAATAAAACTTGAGATGGGTGGCGTTCCAAGTACGAGGAATCGCCCCTCCTTCCAACGTCTCCAAGCGGTAGGCGCCGTTTCCGAGTGCTTCGGTTATTCTAAACGGTCCTGTCCACTTAGGCGACAATTTGTTCTCCGTCTCATACTGGTGGGCCTTCCTCATCATCAGATCGCCATCTCTGAATTGTCTTGGTTTTATTCTAGAGTTGTACCTGCGTTCAACTCTTCTCTTCACTGCTTCTGCCTTCACCCGTGCTTCCTCCCCGCCGTAACAAGCGAGATTACAATGGGATCGTTGTCATGGGGCACAACATCCCTAAGATCTTCTTTGGTGAACGTGATGTCCACATCGGGCGAGTGATCCTCAAAAGCTTCTACTGACATCACGGACCTCGCATATTTCTTCCGCTGTGATGCAGTACACCCACCACTCGAGAATACATCAGCTATAGTGTGGATCTCGCCGTGAATGGGTACTTCATGCTGTTGTCCCTCACTGCTCGCCGGTTGTAAACCTGACGATTGCCCCATTTGCTTCCTCAGCCCCCCTTGACAAGGGTAAGAGGGTGGTGGAGGTCGTTTCCGATGACGAGGACTCTGCTGAGGGGCAAGTCTTCAAGCGACAGAGAACCCAGCATGCCCCTCAGACAGTTACCTCCGTTACTTCCTGCTCTCATGGGGCTGAGTCCTTAAGGGAGGATCCACCGAGTGCCACTTCCCCACCTCAATCAGTGCATCAGGAGAGAGGGTTTGAAGCTGAGCCCATAGGTGTTCTTCCACTTGCCCCAGAACTTCCTCTTCCCATGCAAGAGTCATTAAGGGGTTTTCTGAGCAGCGAGTCTTCTGGTAGCCAAACTGAAGGGCCCCAGAGAGAGCATGTACTATTACATGGGCCTCTTCATGTCTTGCCCCTACTCTTGGCACAAACAATCCAGGGCCAAAGCCGCCCAAGCCTCTGCCTTCAAAGCTCTGGAGAAGGAAGTTGCTTCTCTGAAAGAGGAGAAGGAGAGGCTGGCTGCCCTTTGGGGGCGTCAAGAGGGTGCGTACAAAGAGTCACTGAGGGTGGCGCAGAAGGCGAGGGAGGAGGCCAACAAACGGCTGCACGAGGTGGCTCAAGCCCAGGCAGGGCTTCTTAATGAAGTGGTCCCCCTTCGCACAAAGATCGCTGATCTTGAGACGGCTGTAGAAACCTCTAAGGCATATCAGAAGAAACTCGAGCACCAGTGTGTGGACCGGGAGCAGAAGCTGGGGAAGACGGATGTCGCTCTTGCGAACAAAACTGATGAGTGTTCCCGGTTAACCACTGAGAACGCCTCCCTCCAAGCCAAAGTTCAAGAGTTGACCTCTGCCCTGGCCTCCAAGGACCAAGAGATGACCGCTCAAGCTGCCAACTTCAAAATTGCTGAAGCGAAGCTGGTCGAGGAGGTTGCCTCCGGATTTGCTGAGGGGTTCGCGGAGGCTCTGGTCTAGGCTGGTATTGACGTCTCCGGGTGCAGTCCTTTGAACGAGGTGGTTGACGGCCAAATTGTGCCCTTGGAGGCTTATGAGGAATAGCCTCTTTTGTAACTGTAGCAAACTTTATTTGTATCTATATGTAACTCCAACTTTTGACCTTGTTTTGTTTTGAATGCTTATTTAAACTTTTGTCTTTGCATCCTTGCTTGCTTTAACTTTCCTCGTACCTTTTATCTGCTTCTGCTTCCTTTTCTTTATCAAAGGCACAACTGGTATTCACCTTCGATGCATATCCTCATCGCTTCACCTTTGACTCTTTAGGTAGCGCGTGATTTTCTCTCTTTCTTTTTCCTTCTAAGTCGTAGCATACACCCTTCTCTTGGTCTTTCCACTTAGAACCTTGCTTGGCCTTCGTATCTGTAAGGAACCTTCCTCACGAAGGCGTCGCCTGTTTAGTCATTGCCCAAAGGCAAAGGAGGATTTGGTTTCTACCATGGCCTCATGGTGTCTAGATACTTTGGGACAAAAGTCGCGCTCTGGTTGTCACGCCCCTGGAGATGTCTATACAATGGTATTGCATCGTCCGTGGAGTGTCTAAAACACCAGGGCAACTCAACCTTTTTGCGTTTGGTGCCCACGCCTGAGGAGAGGCCTGCTACAGCAACGTCGTATCGTCCTCAGGGTGTCTGAAAACACCAAGGCGTAGCGTTCTAAACATCAGACGCTGGGGCTACCTATTCCTACCTGAAGAGGGGGCGTTCCGAAGGAATCCCTTGACCCCTGCTCAGGGACTAGGCACCCAGATTTTTAGCTTACATCTATCGTCTGATACCGGGGCCAGCTATTCATACCTGAGGAGGGGGCGTCCCAAGGGAATCCCTTAACCCCTGCTCAAGGGCCGAGCGCCCGGGTTTTTGACCTATGTCTAGCAACTGACACCGGGGCTAGTTGTTCCTACTTGAGGAGGGGGCGTCCCGAGGGAATCCTTTAACCCCTGCTCAAGGACTAGGCTTCCGGATTTTATCTTATACTGATATCTGGTACCGGGGCTAGTTGTTCCTACTTGAGGAGGGGGCGTCCCGAAGGAATCCTTTAACCCCTGCTCAAGGACTAGGCTTCCGGATTTCATCTTATACTGATATCTGGTACCGGGGCTAGCTGTTCCTACTTGAGGAGGGGGCGTCCCGAAGGAATCCTTTAACCCCTGCTCAAGGACTAGGCTTTCGGATTTCATCTTATACTGGTATACCTGTTATCTTGCCCTGAACCTGACTTCTGCTTGATTATTTGGTGGCGACGCCTACTTCGGGCGACGCCTTCTCTTTCCGACGTCTTATCTTGGCGACGCCTCATCTTGGCGACGCTTTATCTTGGTGACAGCTTATCCTGGCAACAGCTTATCTTGGCAACAGCTTATCTTGGCAACGCCTTATCTTGGCGACGCCTCATCTTGGCGACGCCTTATCTTTGTCTTTGTTTCTTTGATCTTTGATCCTTGATCTTGCAAGAAAGGGAAAAACTAGGGCAAAAATATTTTAACTTTTCTTTTCTTTATTTGGGTGACCTCGTTAAAAAACCCCCACGAGGGAAAAAGAGTGTCCCCTTTACAAACTTCAACTGGAATAACATCAACTGAAATAAAACTTTAAATTTGCCGCATTCCAGCTACGTGGGATGGGGCTCCCTTCTAAAGTCTCCAGCTTATACGAACCATTCCCTTTGGCTTTGGTTATTCTGAACGGTCCATCCACTTGGGAGACAACTTGTTTTATAATTCGTAGGGGGTGAGCCTTCCTCATGACCAGATCACCAATCTGGAATTGTCGCAACTTCACTTTGGAGCTGTACTGACGCTCCACTCTTCTCTTCACGGCCTCGGCCTTAATTTTCGCTTCTTCCCTAGCCTCGTCTATCAGGTCCAGGTTCACCCTCCTTTCTTCGTTGGATTCTTCCGCCACGAAACCCAGGAAACGGGGCGAGCCTTCGTGGATCTCTACTGGGATCATAGCGTCCTATCCATACACTAAGCTGAAGGGCATCTCCATGCCGGAGGATTGAGGCGTGGTGTGGTAAGCCCATACGATCCTTGGTACTTCATCTGCCCACGCCCCTTTAGCCTTCTCTAGTCTGCGTTTCAAACCCCTCAACAAAACTCTGTTTGCTGACTCGACCTCCCCGTTTGTCTGGGGGTGTTCGACTGATGCAAACACCTGCTTGGTTCCTACTTCTGTACATAGCTTCCCCAACTGTTGGCTTGCGAACTGGGTGCCATTGTCTGAAATGAGATGCCTTGGTACTCCGAAACGACACACAATGTTCTTCCAAACAAAGTGTTGTATCTTGTGGGCGGTGATTTGTGCCACTGGTTCGACTTCTATCCACTTGGTGAAGTACTCGATTGCAACGATCAAATACTTCATCTGCCCTATCGCCAATGGGAATGGACCTAAGATATCAATTCCCCAAGTATGGAAAGGCCACGGGCTGTATATGGATCTTAGCTCCTCTGGCGGCGCCTTGTGCCAATCAGCGTGCCTCTGGCACTGCTTGCAATGCTGGGCGTATCGTACGCAATCCTCTCTTACTGTTGGCCAGAAGAACCCTGCACGTATCACCTTGGACGCCAAGGATCTTCCTCCCACGTGGCTCCCACAAATACCTTCGTGAAGTTCGGCCATTATCTTGGTACACTCGTCGCCGCTTACGCACGTCAAGATAGGGTGCATAAACCCATGCCTGAACAATATCTCATCCACTAAGGTGTACCTGGCGGCGCTCCTCTTAATCTTCTTGCCCTCCTCTGGTTCTGCTGGGACGATTCCATCCGCTAGGTATCGCCTGTAAGGGGTCATCCAAGTGTCGCCTTTCTCCAAAGTGCATACCTGTACACCCCTTCCTTCATCTGGCGAGGCTGTGTAAGTACTGATGCAAGGTGCCCTCGCCGTATCTTGACTCAAAGAGCGACGACTCCTTGGTTTTCCTCTTGTTGTACTAACATGAAGGACGTCCACCCTGTTGTCTGCAACGAACTTTCGTAGCGTCTTGAGGGTCTCCTGTATTACGGTCCTCTGCCTTCCCCCCTTGCCTGAGCTGGCCAGCTTGGAAAGCAGGTCAGCTCTGGCATTTTGCTCCCTGGGGACATGCACCAGCTCAAACACAGCGAAGGCTCTCTTCAACACCTCGACGTACCTCAAGTATGCGGCCATTTGTGGATCCTTTGCCTGATACTCCCCCGTTACTTGCCCTGTGACCAATTGTGAGTCACTTTTTGCCAAGAGGCTCTGGGCACCCATTTCTTTAGCCAAAAGCATCCCAACAATCAACGCCTCGTACTCCGCCTGGTTGTTGCTTGCCTTGAAGGCGAAGCGTAAAGCCTACTCGATCAACACTCCATTAGGCCCTTCCAAGATTATTCCAGCACCACTCCCTTGCTGGTTGGAAGATCCATCCACTGAGAGCATCCACTGTGCCCCTAATTCCACTTCTTGAGGGTCTCCTCCTGGTGAAAGTTCTGCCACGAAGTCAGCATAAACTTGCCCTTTGATGGACCCCCTGGGTTCATATTGGATATCGAACTCTGACAACTCTACCGCCCCGGGAGGTTTGTCATCACCACCACTGTGAAGCTGTGGAAATAGTGGCGGAGCCTTCGTGCTGAGAATACTACCGCTAGCGTCGCTTTCTCTAGTGACTGGTACCTCAATTTTGGGCCTTGTAAGGCCTTGCTCACGAAGTAGATGGGCTTCTGCACCTGGTCTTGCTCCTAAACAAGTACAGAACTGATGGCCCACTCAGTCACCGCAAAGTACAAGCGGAGGGGGACGCCTACTTGTGGCTTGCAAAGCACAGGTGGCGTCGCCAAGTACTCGTTCAACTTGAGAAACGCTGCTTCACACTCATCTGTCCATGCGAAGCGGTTATTCCTTTTGAGGCACTGGAAGTAAGGGTGGCCCTTCTCTCGTTCGGCTGATACGAATCTCGATAATGCTGCCATTCGCCCCGTTAGTTGTTGAACTTCTTTCACTGAGGTTGGGCTCATCATGGCGATGATGGCTGCAAACTTTTCAGGATTTGCTTCTATCCCCCTCTCTGTGAGCATGAAACCTAAGAACTTTCCCGCCTCTACGCCAAAAACGCACTTCTCTGGGTTTAACTTGAGGTGATACTTCGATATGGTAGCAAACAACTCTTCCAGATCAGCTGCATGCTGCCCTCTCTCGCGGGAAGTTACCACCATGTCATCTACGTAAGCGTGCACGTTCCTTCCCAGCATGGGTGCAAGGACCTTATCCATCAGCCTCTGATAGGTGGCGCCTGCATTCTTGAAACCAAACGGCATCACCTTATAACAGTAACTGCATGTTTCCGTCATGAACGTCGTTTTGCTCTCGTCTCTAGGATGCATCTTGATCTGATTGTAACCTGAGAATGCATCCTAGAAACTTAGCATCTTGCAACCCGAGGCGCTATCCACTAATGCATCGATGTTGGGTAATGGGTACGAGTCCTTGGGGCATGCCTTGTTCAGATTTGTTAAGTCAACGCACATCCTCCACTTCCCATTCGCCTTCTTTACTAGAACTACGTTGGCTAACCACTCAGGGTATTGTATCTCCCTGATGTGTCCGGCGCTGAGCAGCTTCTGTGTTTCCTCCTTCACAATGAGGCATCGCTCTGAGTTGAACTTCCTCCTTCTTTGTCTCACAGGGCGAACCTTTGCGTCCATGGTGAGATGGTGGCACAAAAAATCTGGGTCAATACCTGGCATATCCGCCGCAGTCCACACGAAAGCATCTAGGTGGCGTGAGATTACTGCAGCTACCTCTTCTTGTTCTCCTTGGCTCAGCAAGCGTCCTAATTTGAACACCTTACCCCCTATTTGTCTTTCTACTATGTTATCTCCTGGTCGGGGTCGCTCATTCTGTACATTCTCTGCAAGAGACTATTTCGTGGAGTCCTCTTCCATGGGCGTCGCCCCAACGGATGCATCGGGCATCGCCTTCTGCGGGCGAGGCCTCTCCGTGTACTCCTTCCATCGGCGAGGCATCGCCGTTTCTTCATTCTGTATGTGCCTCTTCTATAGGCGTCGCCCCTGAGGTGGCTTCGACCGGCGTGGGCTTCACGGGCGTCGCCTCTTCCAACGGTTCTAACTCCATTTGCGAATTTGAAACGAATGGTCGCTCAATCACCATGACCACGCCTCTTTTTATCTTTAGGCTATTTTCATAACACTTACGGGCCTCTTCTTGATCTGACTTGATCACAATTACCTTACCACTAAGATCTGGTAGCTTCATCTTCATGTGGCGCGTGGAGGACACCGCCCTCAATCTGTTCAAGGCAGGTCTGCCTAACAAAATGTTGTAGGCTGAGTTGGCGTTGACCACCAAGTACCGGATGTTCTCGGTGCGTGATGCTGCTCCATCAGTGAACGTTGTCCTCAACTCCAAGTAGCCTCGTACCTCTACTGGATTATCAGCAAATCCATACAAGCATCCAGTATAGGGTCTCAAAAGATCGGGGGACAACTGTAGCTTGTTGAAAGTTGACCAAAACATGACGTCTGCGGAACTGGCCTAGTCGACGAGGACCCTATGCACCTTCCTTCCTGCCGTGACTACTGAAATGACCACTGGGTCATTGTCGTGCGGGACCACATCCCGCAGGTCAGCCCTTGTGAAAACGAGATCTGACTCCCATGGGTCGTCTGGAAATTCCTCTGCAACCGAACTCACTGACGTCACATATTTCTTCCGTTGAGAGGCAGTGGGCCCTCCTCCAGAAAAGCCGCCAGAGATGGTGTGCACTTCTCCGTGAGTTGGGACTTCATGCGCTTGACCTTCCTCTAGCGTCGCCGGGACTGCGGTCGTGGTGGACCCAGCGAGATAATCTTTCAAGAAACCATTCTTCACAAGCTCATCTAATTGATAGCCCAGCGCCAAGCAGTTGTTAATATGGTGCCCAAACGCCTCGTGGAATTCGCACCATGATTCCTTGTGAGGCCCCTGAATTTTGTCAGACTTCACTGGTGGCCTCAACTTGTCAGTTATGTTGGGCACAACGATGAGGTCTTTGAGTTCCACCACAAAGTTGTGCCTTAGTGGTCTATTTCCTTCTCTCCTTTCTTCGGCTCGCCCCCTTGGCTGGGCCCTCCTTGTCTCGTAAGTGCGCTTCTTGTCTAGGTTCCTTTTCTCTGTGGCAGCTTCGTGGACCCTAGCGGGTTGTGTGCGTATCTGCACCCTTGGTCGCGCAGGTGCAGCAGTCGTGCACTTCTCGTATGCCTCGCCCTCCGAGGCAATGTGCTCTACCACCCGACGCCTCACTTCAGCAAAAGTTTTGGGGCGGCTGCGGTTGAGCGATTTGCTAAAAGATCTAGGACACACCCCCTTTCTAAATGCGTACACGATCATGGGCTCGTCTGTGGTACCCACCTTCACAACCTGTGCCCCGAAGCGGCTTATGTACTCCTTCAGAGTTTCCTAAATATTGCTCTCTGAATAGTCGTGAGAGTTGCGCGAAAGACGTAATGTGACCCTCTGGGAGGCTGATGAACCAATCCATGGCCATCCCAGTCAAAGTGCTCATAAAGATCTTGCATCTCACAGCATCAGAACCGCCAACCAGCATCATCTGTGTGTGGAACGCAGTGAGGTGCGCCTCAGGATTGTTGTCTCTAAGATTGCCTGTGAGAATGGTGTTGTGAATTCTCTAGGTGGGGAGGCAGTCTCAGGCTCGTCTACATCGCGCCATCCACGGCGTAACTCCTCATTGGCACGGTGGAGCTCATCGTTTCTCGCCTGAGAAGCTGCAAGATCCGCTTGCATGCGCTCTTGCTCCGCTTTCGATGCTGTCATTGCTTCCTGCAGCCCTTGCATCATGCCCATGAGTTTTTGCATGGTCATCTCTTCACTCCTAGCGCGTGCAGGTCTCGTGGTCATGGCTTTCTGGAAACCCTCTCAACTTATCTTGGTTTTGAGAACTGGAACTGAAAAACTCTGGTGGTGGGACTGATGTTTTATATCGGCCCCACGCTGGGCGCCAAATGTTCTCGCTGGTTGACCAGGGTCGTCTTTGTGCGTGGCTTGTCCTTGCGAGCTAGGGCACCTTCGTTATGCTCCGTTTGTGATACCTGAAAAGAAGTGAAAAAAGGGGCGCCCTCGCGGCTGTTTGCACTCCGACGATCAAGTCAGCTAACGAGAAACATCAAAGGTGACACACCCTTGGGAGGTGGTCGAAGAAACTGTAATGAATGACTGAGTAACTGTGTAACTAGAACGGTGTTGCCCTAACTGCCTTGTGCTTACTGTGAATGCACCGCGAAGACAACCAAGGTTTTCTCTGTGTATCTGTATGTATTAGGTTAAGACTCGGATCCCCTTTCAAATGTCCCAAGGTTCCTTTTTATACACATCCAGCATTTAAAGCGCGCTAAAGCGCATTGAAAGCATATAAAAATGTTCCCTGAAACATTTGATACGTAATCTTAAATTAGCGCGTACCTTAGCAAACTTTCACTGAAACCTTTAATGGGCACGTGTGCATTGCCACGTGGCCTTCTGACTTGACCATTTATTCTGTGCAGAGGGTCCCACAGCGCCGCAACTCAACTTAGGGTTATTCTATTGTGTGAGCTTTCCTTCGAAGTACTCTTTGGCACGTGGGATGACTTTCTGGGTGCCAACCCATGCTTCCCAGTCACTAGTCACTCACCCTGGGGGTGTATCTACCTTGCTCTCATACCCTGCACGTGGTTCTCCCCTGGTCATGGCCCTCTTATAGGTCGTATCTGTACCAGGGTCTCCCAGCAGTGGCGTGGATACCTCACAAGTCAGGATACCCCCTTCTGGTGCTAGACTTATGGCCTTGAAGCCACCTTTCTCTTCTCCTTACTACTGTTTTGTATGGTCGAGGCTCGAAGCCTCTCTGGCGATGTCTTTACTCGGCGATGTCTCTCTCGGGCGATGCCTCTCCTAGGCAACGCCTCAGCGAGGCGATGACTCGAGCGGTCAACCTGTTGACTTCTCTTCCTTGGGTCCCTTGAGGGGTCCCACCATGCGTTGATTCTGACCTTTGGTCAACGCCCGGGGACGGGACGGTACAAACTCCAACAACTCAAAGAAACTCCAATTTACTGATTAAAACCCGAAGCAAACGGTGAAACTCCAGAAAACCGATTACGACAGCAAGCAATCGAATAGATATTCCCGAAACTTCAACAAACTCGAACTGTGGTTGGGAATCACCTTTTACACGGCCCGACGGTGGGCGCCTGATGATCCTGCCGGTTGACCAAGCGCAAGAACGATGCCTCGTCACGATCTTTCCTCACCAGCTTTAACACCACGTGCGCTTCAAGTCCACGCTACAGATTGTCTCTCTAAGAACCTGAAAACACAATATAGCGCCGCTACGGCCGGTGGCGCTCCGACGCTCAAGTCAGCGACAGGAACACCCAAAAATTGAGAGGAAACTAGATGCTGTAGAACCGTGCTCAAGTGTTCTCAACAAGAAAAATGAGTCGTAATGAACGTACCTCCCTCAAATTCTGTTAAGTTTACCTCTTATACTTCGGCATTGTCTCTCTCCAGACGGTTACACCTTTGGACACGTGGCTCGCATCAAACTCTACACGTGTCACCATCTGGGCTGAAGTAACTTAAGCGTCATTTCCTTGTATCCCGTTACGCGTCTAAGTCTCCTATTCAAGGTGTAACCTAGCACGTAACACACTCTGGAACGCCACCCGATAAAGCGAGTATCGGATGCAACAAAGTACATCATCCCTGTGATATCGCTTGTCGCAGGTGCCACCTTTCTCACTGTCACGGCATGCATGTTCTAGCTAAGGAAACCTCGCCATCGACGAATGTTCACTCTGGGAATCCCGTCATCGATGAGCAAGCTGTTTCCTCCAACTCACTGCTCGTGCTGAGACATGGTCACCTTGTCTCTTAACCTCCATGCTTTATGCTGACGTAACAAACATCTTTACTGAACTTACGCGCCTGAACTTACTCGCCTGAACCTCCAACAATTTCAGCTAAGTTTACTGGGAAATCCAACGATGTGACTCTTGCGACGATGTTATACAACTCTGGCGACCACCGACTATGCGCACTGGAGAACGCCGCTTCAATGACTGGCGATTATGTCATCTTTCTCGACTACACACCTTTCTCTCGACCACGTGTCCCGCTAAGCACGCTCCACATGATCGCTTAATGCCACGTCATCATACCCGATGACCTGGCCAGTACAACAACCATGAGGTACTTCATCTGTCGTACTGCTAAAGGAAAGGCCCCAAAATGTCGATCCCCCAAGTATGAAACGGCCATGGGCTATAGATCGACCTAAGCTCTTCTGGAGGCGCTTTGTGCGAGTCAGCGTGTTGCTGGCACTGCTTGCACCGTTGTGCATACCCCGTGCAATCTCCCTTCATGGTTGGCCAATAATATCCTGCACGAATGGCCTTTGATGAGAGAGATCGACCGCCGATGTGGCTTCCGCATATCCCTTCATGAAGTTCTGCCATGATACGCGTGCATTGCACACACCAGAATAGGGTGAGTGAACCCATGCCTGAACAACTTTCCATCGATCAAGGTGTACTTGCTTGATTTTTTCATGATTTTTCTAGCCTCTGTAGGCTCTTGCGGGAGTACCCCATCAGCCAAATAGCATTGGTAGGGTGTCATCCAAGTTTCTCCTCCTTCAACTAGGCAAACTTGCAACGACCTTTCCCCAACAATTGGGTATACGCTCATTTTGGGCATTTTTATCGTCTCCTGGGTCAATGACCGATGACTCCTTTTTACCCCTTTCGAAGTGCTGATCTGTTGGACTTCTGCCGCATTATCTGTGGCAATTTGAGGTGTCCTCAAAGTCTCTTGGATGACTGTCCTCTATCTGCCCCACTTTCCCGAACTGGCAAGCTTTGTTATCAAGTCGGCTCGGGCATTCTGTTCTCGGGGCACGTGGACCAACTCGAACACCTCAAACATCTCCCTCAGAATCTGGACGTACTCCAGATATACGACCATATGAGGGTCTTTAGCCTGGTGTTCTCCTGTGACCTAACCTGTGACTAACAAGGAATCACTCTTCGCCAGCAAACCTCCCGCACCCATCTCCTTAGCTAGCAGCATTCCAGTGATCAAGGCCTCATACTCCGCTTGGTTGTTACTGGCCTTGAAAGTGAACCGTAAGGCCTGTTCAATTAGCAACCCATTTGGTCCTTCCAAGATGACACCAACCCCACTACCCTGTTGGTTGGAGGAACCTTCTACAGAGAGTACCCATCTGAATCCTGGTCCTTCTTGGTGCGTGGCTATCGAGGATAGCTCTACCACGAAGTCAGCATAAACCCGGCCTTTAATAAGGCCTCTGGGCTTATACAGCTCATCGAACTCTGATAGCTCTACTACCATCGCATCATCCTGCCTGCTACAATCTGGTTTCTGTAAGACCTTGCGGATTGGAAGGTCTGTCATTACTATTACGGTGAAGCTCTAGAAGTAATGGCGAAGTCTTCGCGCTGAGAACACTACTGCCAGGGTTGCTTTCTCTATGGCCTAGTATCTCACCTCAGGCCCATGTAGTAAATTGGCTTTTGCACCTGGTCCTAGTCTTGTACCAGGACCGAACTAATCGCCTTTTCTGTTACTGCGAAGTACAGGCGAAGTGGAGTACCCAGCTGTGGCTTGCACAACACTGGTGGACTGGCCAAGTACTCCTTTAGTTTTAGGAATGCCTCTTCGCACTCCCTGGTCCATACGATTCTGCTATTCCTCTTCAGGCATTGGAAATAAGGATGCCCTTTTCTCCTCCCGCCGATACAAATCTGGACAGAGCGGTCATGCGCCTTGTCAATTGTTGCACCTCCTTCACTGAGATAATGCTCCTCTTTGCTATGATCGCAACACACTTATTAGGATTCTCCTATATCCCACGTTTAGTGAGTAGGAACCCCAAAAACTTGCCTGCTTCCACCCCGAACACGCACTTTTCCGGGTTCAGCTTTAACCGGTATTTAGCTATTGTGGTGAATAGCTCTTCTAGGTCTGCTACATGTTGCTCCCTTTGCTGGGAGGTGACCACCATGTCATCCACATACGCTTGGACGTTCCACCTTATCATGGACACTAGCACTATGTCCATCAGCCTTTAATAAATCGCCCCTACATTCTGAGCCTGAAGGGCATCACCTTGTAGCAGTAGCAAGACAACTTTGTGATGAACGCTATCTTGCACTCGTCCCTGGGTGCATCCTGATTTGGTTGTAACCAGAGAAGGCATCTAGGAAGCTGAGCAATCTACAACCAGACACACTGTCCACCAAAGCGTCAATACTGGGCAACAAGTAAGAGTCTTTCAGACAGGCCTTGTTGAGGTCTGTGAAGTCGGTGCACATCCTCTATTTTCCGCTAGCCTTCTTTACTAGTACCACGTTCGCCAGCCACTCAGGGTACTGCATCTCCGTGATGTGGCCATCCCTCAGCAGTTTCTCTGTCTCTTCTCTGATGACCTGATGCCTTTCGTCGTTGAACTTTCGTCTTCTCTGGCGAACAGGTCGAACCTGGGGATCCTTGGAGAGGCAATGACACAGGAAGTCTAGATCTATTCCAGATATGTCTGAGGCAGACCAAGCGAAAGCATCTAGGTGTCGAGCTATGACTTCGACGATTTGATCCTGTGTCTCTTGGCCAAAGGATTTGCCAAGCTTGAACATCTTCCCGCCGATCTCCCTCTCTAACATGTCTTCGGCAGGTTCAAGCCATCTCTCCCGGGCGTTTCTCTGCACGGGTGACCCCTTCCTCCCTTGGAGGCTGAGTGGTGACAACGAACACTCCTCTCTTCGTCTTGAGGGTATTCTCGTAGCACTTCTTAGCCTCTTTCTAATCAGACTTGATGGTGATCACCGTACCCTCGAGGGAAGGCAGCTTCATCTTCATGTGCCTTGTAGAGGCCACCGTTCCAATCCTGTTCAAAGCAAGTCTGCCCAAAATTATATTACAAGCTAACGGAGCGTTAACAACAAGGTACCTGATGTTTTCAGTGCGTGAAGTTGTGCCATCTGTCAAGGTCGTCCTCAATAATATGTGTCCACGCATTTCCACCTGGTCTCTAATGAAACCATACAAGCAACCAGTATAAGGCCTCAATTGGTCTAGGTACAACTGCAACTTGTTGAAGGTCGACCAGAACATCACATTGGTCGAACTTCCCTGGTCCACGAGGACGCGATGCACCCTCCTCCCTGCCGTCACTACCGAAATCACCACCGGGTCATTGCCATGCGGAATGACGTCCTGGCGGTCGACCTTGGTGAAGACGAGGTCGACGTTGGGAGTATGATCTGCCTCTTGTACCTCTGTCGCTATCACCTCTCGCGCGTACTTCTTCTGCTGGGAGGCGATGCATCCTCCTCTTGAAAATCCTCCAGAGATGGTGTTAATCTCGCCAGAAATGGGCACCTCGTGCCCCTGAACTATTCCCGCGACCACTAACGTCTTATCCTCCTGCGACTCTAGTAGATAGTCCTTCAAGAAGCCGCTCTTCACAAGCTCGTCCAACTGGTGCCCTAGTGACAAGCAGTTGCGTATGGGGTGGCCATATGCGTGGTGGAACTCACACCAAGCGTTTTTGTTGTGCACAAACCTTTTGTCGGTCTTCGTGGGCACCTTTAGTCTTGCCGTGATATTGGGAATAACGATCAGCTCCTTGAGATCTACACGAAAATTGTGCTTGGAGAGCGGGTCTCTTCGCGCGTGTTCTTTGGTCCGGGGCTTCTTGTAAGGTTGTTGCTTTCCCGGGCTTTTCTTCTCTCATGCACCCTCATGGGTTGAGGTCGACCTGCTGTTCGAGGTTGGATAGGACCGACGAAGCCACGTTTCTCTGTAACTCGCTTTTCCGCGGCGATGTGCGCCATAGCCCGACGCCTGATCTCGCAAAACATCTTCGGATAGTATCTAAGCAGCGATTCACTGAAGCGTACTGGTAGCATTCCCTTAGTGAAGGCGTGCACCGTCATGGCCTCATTTGTGGGTTTCAACCTTACCACCTGGACTCCAAACCTATTCAAGAACTCTTTCAATGACTCTCCCTGGTACTGCTTTATGTCAAAGACAGCATAAGAGATTCGAGGGGGAGCCCTGTTGATAAGATACTGTTCTCTGAACAACGTTGCAAATTGGTCGAAGGTGGTGATGTGTCCGTTAAGGAGACTGACGAACAATTCCAATGCTGCGCCTGCCAACGTGATCATCAACAACTTGCAGTACTGATGCGAATCAAATAGATGTCATCAATAGAAGAAATGGACAAGGGCCGAAGCATTTAAAGTTCTTCTTATTAGTCGTTGCAGAAGATGAGGCCCAAGCCCAAAGACCAAGCCCAAGAAAGCCCACTCCAATCAAAGAATCACTAGGAGCATGGCTAGATCTTTGGGAAGAGATTGCCAAATGAAATCTCTCTTTGTAATATCTCTTGTATAAAATTGTCAATAAGATAGGATAGCCTTAGGGATGCCTAAAGAAGGAAACAAAAGAAACTAAGCATGTAAAGGCACTTTTAGTCACTAGTTACTTAGAAATGGCTAGGAAGGTCACCTTTTGGCCTAGTTAGGCTTGTTCATAGAAGGAAATAGAAGGAGTCTTTCCTTCCTTCCTTACCTAGAGGGTTGGTCATCTCCCACTTTATAAAAGGAGAGCCTTGCCTCATTGTAAAACAAGTTGAAAATTGAGAGTAATGAAATGCTAGTGAATTTTAGAGAAAGTTGTGAGCCTTGACTCTTCTTCTCTCTTTAGTCTCATCTTGTGAGCTCTTGGGACTCTCAAGTGGCGGCACCACCACTCATCTTGGAGCAAACCACCCTCCAAGTGGCGTGAAGATCCTCCCTTGGTCTACAACCACATAAGTCACTCTTTTCATCTTCCATTTTCTTCCATTTTTGTGTTTCTTGCTTGTGTTTCCTATTCCATTCGGTGCAATCTGTTCTTTGTTGTTTTCCCTTTCTTTTCTGCACTTTATTTCGACTTCAATCAGTGCAGTTTGGTTGTTTCCTTGTTGTTCTTGGTTAGTCCCTTTTCAGTATCCAATTACATGTGATAATCTTGTTGTTTTCAAATTCCTTTCCATGGGTTTTGTTGTTTAGCTCATTTCATTCGGTAGATCCTTGTATGTTGCGTTAACTTGCTTTTCTTGGCACTGTTCTTGTGATTCCTGAACTGTTCTTGAGTAGTTCTTGGGGTTTACTTGCTGTTTTAGAGTTACCCATTCATTCTATATCCATATCATGTTATTGGAATCATATCATGTGGTATCATGAGCCTTAGGTGTGTTCTTGTGTATGTTTGAGTTGTTTTGGCACTTTTAATTCAAGAACTTTACATTCTTGTCTTTACCTTTCTGTTTTAGGTTTATTTTTTAGTATTTCTTGCTGTTTTCTTGTTCTTATTACATTGTGTTTGTGTCATTTTGATTTATGAATCCTTCTTAGTTTTGTCAAAGTCATGTTTCTCCAAAAATGTTATCAATTCTATGTAGTCCTTTTTTTGATAATTTTGGTTTTTTTATTTTGTGTTGAGTACAGATTTATGTGTTTGTTTTCTTGATCCTTTAGTGCTTTTTCTTTTTAGTTTTGAGTTCATACTGTGTAATAGACCTATACAAGTTCTTAAACATCACTTCTATTATATCTTTTGAAGCTTTTAATTCTGTTTTACATTCCAGTTAGATTTCCTCTGTTTTCTTGAAAACGTGCTGACTGTTTCGATTTATTGAAATTTCTTTGCTTACTGTAAATTTCTGAAACTCTGGATTTGAGTTCTTCAAAGTGTTATAAAAAAGTAGAAAAAACAAGTACATCAAAATTCCAAGTACAAAAAAAATGGTAAATGAAATACGTCCAGTCTGTAATTCTGGCGAAAAAAATACGGTAATCTGGCAGTGATTTTGCAAAATTTATCACAATTAATTGGCTTACTGTTTTTGTGTAATTCTAGTGCCATTGTTGAGATAAGATCTTGAAATTTCTGTGGTTTAAATTTCATATTCCAGTTTGCATTATACAGTTCCAGATAAATCTGTAAAATCACGCACAGTTTATAAAAAAATTCCAGTAGTTCTTTTTTTTTTTGTTTTCTTCATCTATTCTACTGCTTTTCTCTAGGTTTCTTTTGTGTGCCACCCTTTAATTGAGTACCTTACTTTTCTTTCTTGTCTTTTCTTCACTATTCTTTGAGTTTGTCATATATCTTGTATTCCTTTTGCTATAGCCTTTCTTGTTTACACCTTTTTCTTGCTTGTCTTTTATTGTTCTTTAAGTTTTGTGGTGGATGCTCTTGGATAAAGTGGGTGAGTGCTTTGACATATTTCACTTGAGAATCACCAAACCACAAGATTAGCTTGGAAGAGAATTGAATTCTTTTTTGGAGTGAATTGAGTGCAAATTTTGTTACAAAACCGCAAGCATCTTTGCCATTTTTTCACTTGTTTTACTAACTTTGTTTTCTCTGAATTGTTTGTTCATGTGTGTACTGTTTTGTTATTAAATGGAGCATTATTCAAGTAGTGGTTCATCCAAGTCTAATTCTACACCAAAAGCATACATTAAAGGTGAATTGAAGGATGCCAAAAAGACCATTGCACAAAAGGATGACACTATAAGACAATTAGAAGCAAGGTTGCAAAGGCTTGAAGAAAATCATGCCACATCCCACAATTCTGTCCATGGAAGGCGCCATTCACATAGAAGTCCTTCAAGAGGTGCTTCTAATCACCTCGGCCATGAAGAAGAATCGGATGGAGGACGGTACCACCAAACTCACCAACACCACCGTCATCAATATAGAGAAAGAAGGCACCATGAAGAAAGGAGGCACCACGAAGAAAAACTTTACTTACCCTATGTAAAATTACCTACCTTTAATGGTGAAGGAGATCCTAATATGTACTTGGGGTGGGAAGCAAAATGTGAGCAAATTTTTTATGTGTATAAGGTCAAAGAAGACCAAAGGGTACATCTAGCCACTATAAAATTTCTAGACTATGCCTTACAATGGTGGCATAAGACACTCATGGACATTGGACTTAGAAGGAGGCCTCACGTGGACTCCTGGGATGCTTTAAAAAAATGTATGCGCAATAGGTTCGTACCACAACACTTTAGGAAAGACCTAATGTTGAAGCTCCAACGGCTTCACCAAGGCACGCTAAGTGTGGATAGTTATTTCAAGGAATTAGAGACGCTTATGCTTAAAATAAATTTAGATGAAAGTGAGGAAGCAAAGATTGCTAGATTTATAAGTGGTCTTAGAAGGGATATACAAGATGTTGTAGAACTTCAAGAGTATTCATATTTACAAACCTTAGTTCACCTTGCCATCAAGGTTGAAAATCAAATTGCAAGGAAAATGGCTTTCAAAAATTCTACTCATGATGGTTACTACAACAACTCTTGGAAAAATAAAAACAAATCTTTTTCAAAGTTCCCTTCTAAAGATTCATCTTCTAAAGCTAAGGATTCCAAGTCTTCCACTTCTAATCATAAATCACCAACCAAATCCTCAAGTAAAAAGTGTTTTAAATGTTTAGGATATGGTCACATAGCGACTAATTGTCCTTCTAAAAGAAATATGATGATAAATGTTAATGGGGAAGTGGTGAGTGAACATGAATCCGCAAACTCTAGACCTTCCACACCTCCTAGGTCTCCAAGTGAGTATGAGAGCGAAAGTCCACATGAAGGTGACTTGTTAGTAGTGAGGCGTATGATTGGTCAACTTTCAAAACCTTTTGATAAAACACAAAGAGAAAATATTTTTCATACAAGGTGTCTCATTAATGACAAGTTATGTTCTTTAATAGTGGATGGGGGTAGTTGTGCTAATGTGGCTAGCACAAGAGTGGTAGACAAACTAGGATTGCCTACTATCTCTCATGCAAAGCCCTATAAGTTGCAATGGTTAAGTGAGGTTGGGGAAATAGTTGTAAATAAACAAGTCCTCATTAGATTTTCTATTGGTAAATATAAGGATGAGGTCTTGTTTGATATTGTACCTATGGAAGCTACGCATATTTTACTAGGTAGGCCATGGGAATTTGATAGAAAAGTTTTTCATGATGGCTTTACCAACAAACTTTCTTTTGACTTCCATGGGCACAAGGTCATTTTAAAATCTCTCTCTCCAAAAGAAGTCCATGAGGACCAACTTAAAACGAAGCAAAAAAGAGAGAATGAAAAAGATAAAAAGAGTTCAAAAAAGAGTCTTCTAATGACTAGCCAAGAGGTCAACAAGGTAATAGTATCCCAAAAGCCTATATTTTTAGCTATGCCTAGGACCCTTGAGTGTGTAACGGATAAGGTTCATTGTACTTGCTTGGATGATTTGGTAAAGGAATTTCATGATGTGTTTCAAGATCCTCCTAAAGGCTTACCACCTCTAAGAGGGATTGAACACCAAATAGACTTCATGCCCGGGGTTTCTTCACCAAATCGCCCTGCATATAGGACCAATCCCAAAGAGGACCAAATAAAAATAAATACTAAAAGAGAAAATGAAAAAGCAAATGAAGTACATGATAAACCGAGTCACGATACCTTCTCAACTAAATCAATTTTGTTGACTCGTGCTACGCCTACAAGGTATCCTTCTTCTTTGTCTTTTTCATTACCCAAGGTTCCTACTTATACACCATATTGGATAAATGTTAAGGATGATTTTTTCTTACCGCCTATTTTTCCAAATAAAATCATTCCTAAACAATCTTTTCCTACATGGTCTTTGTATAGGACATCTTTTTCTGAACTCCCATCGTTTCCAAATGCTAAGTCAAGTTTGCCTATATCGTCTTGTATTCTCTTATCTAATTGCAAACTGACTTTGTTTTATGCAGGAGTATTGAATTTGTGGACGAATTCTCTTCAACTTGGGGAGTATGATGCGAATCAAATAGATGTCATCAATAGAAGAAATGGACAAGGGTCGAAGCATTTAAAGTTCTTCTTATTAGTCTTTGCAAAAGATGAGGCCCAAGCCCAAAGCCCAAGCCCAAGAAAGCCCACTCCAATCAAAGAATCACTAGGAGCATGGCTAGATCTTTGGGAAGAGATTGCCAAATGAAATCTCTCTTTGTAATATCTCTTGTATAAAATTGTCAATAAGATAGGATAGCCTTAGGGAAGTGCCTAAAGAAGGAAACTAAAGAAACTATGCATGTAAAAACACTTTTAGTCACTAGTTACTTAGAAATGGCTAGGAAGGTCACCTTTTGGCCTAGTTAGGCACCTTTTTGTTCATAGAAGGAACTAGAAGGAGTCTTTCCTTCCTTCCTTACTGATATGATTCAACTAGCACACTTGGAATGATTCTTGACATTCTTAGGAATCATCTTGAGTTGGATATGAGATAGGCACTTTATCATAGAATTAGATCAAGGTTCTATGAACAAGAACTCACCAAAACTAGTACCAAAACCCAAACTCATATGGAAGTTCCAATTATTGTCAAATTGAACCGATTAAAATGGAAAGAACAGCAAAAGCACCAAACAAAATGGAATAAAAATGAAATGTACCGAACATAAAAGCTAGAAAATGCAAAAGAAGCAAGGATGAATCGGCAGAAACACAGAACCGAAGCAAGAACAGCAAGAACAAAAAAAGTACCGAACAGAAAATCAAAGGAAGCAAGCTAAGACATGAACAATTAAAGGGAAGGAAGGAAGGAGAAGAGAAAGCTCATGAAGATGGAGGAATGCTTGGATGATCACGCCACTAGGAGGATGGAGACTCCAAGATAAGTGTGTGATCCGATCGGTCATCGGTAGTCGATGACGTCAGCATCAGAGAACCACGTGGACCACTCGCAGGGTGACACGTGGACCAGGTGGCAGAGAGGTAGGGGGACGATCGCCAAGAGAGGTGATCGGTGGTCAGTAACCAAGTTACCACCGACAGATCAGGCGGCAGAGAGGTCGGGGGATAGATCACCCAGAATGGTGATCGGTGGTCAGTAGCCAAGTGACCACCAGCAGACCAGTTCCCAGACTCGCGCCTGGAGGCAGAGCGCGAGTAGCGAATAAACACTGATCAGTCATCGGGTGTATTGTCATCGGGGTCTCGTGTTACACGCAGTTAAACTGGGACTAAGGTTCCCAGCGAGAGCGTTACGCATGGACCTCGCATGAGCACACCTCAAGGAATCATGCACGAGAGTGGCCTGAGGGAACTAGTAAGCCAGTCGGTGATTGGTGATTCCCTCAACCCATTACGTGCGTGTCATCCTGAAGGGTAAGTCGCCTACGCAGAGAGTAACGTTTGGTGAGTGCGCCTAGACCAGCCACACCCGACGTTCTCCTAAGAGTATGCAATTTACCCAGATAAGAGAAGCATCCTAAGTTACTCCGCAAGGGCGTAACTTGGGCAGACAAAGAGAGGCGCTAGAGCCCTTCCAGTAAGTGATACGTGTGTGGTTAGATGTGAGTTGCAGGCCTCCACGTGTCATCATCTGAGAGGGGTGCGGTCCAGACAAAAGAGCACTCCGTACCGCTAAAGGTACAGACAGGCGCAGCCAAGCGCAGACTCTCACGCTCCCCATTGCTGATTCTGAAGGTACGCTTTCTCTGAAAAGCATGACAGGGTTCTGACACATGCCAGAAAAGCATAACAGAATTTTGTTATGCCCAGAAGCAGGAAAAGAGAGATAAAAGGCAGAATCAGAGTGAGAGTGAGGGGGAGAAAAAAGATAGACAAAAAACAGAGTGCAAGTTTTTCTCACACACACATTACTAGTCCCAGTTTCTGGTGGTTCTGTTGGACTAACTTGATCGTCGGAGTGCAAACGGCCGCTAGAGGCGCCGTCTGTGTATTTTGCAGGTCACACTTTGAAGACATCTGAGAGAAAGTTCAGAGGGTGATTCTTCAGGAGACACAGTCGCGAAGGCAGGGCTGAGAGTGTTACGAAGCGATTCACCCACGTTCGAGTTGCCGGCAGGATCAGTGTGCAAGCCGCCACTTGAGGTAACCATTGAACCATCAAGATAAGACTAGTGAAGAAGGCACAAAGCTCTCCAATGCTCTCTCAAAAATTGAGTATAGTTTCTCTAATCAAAATTCAAATCTGAAATGTACAAGGGCAGCACCTTAATTTATAGCCTAGAGGTGCTGAAATGCAAGGCAAATTAAATTCAAAATTCCCCCCAAAAGCTAATGAAAATGGCGCCAACTATGGTCATGAAGAAGGTGTGACCTTCTCTCTCACTTTGGCACCTCCCTAGTTACTCCTACACCTATCTACTAACGCACCCCCTCTAATACTCCTAACTAAGGACCTAAAGATGCTTAAACAAAAGAGGTTTCTAATGTTTCCCTCTTAAGCACCTTCACACAAAGAAATTACAAAAAGAGAAAATAAACGTCCATTAGCTCCTAAAGCTTTGAACATGCTTCTTGTAAGCCTTTGAGGTGGGCTTTGACCTCCATGGGCGTCCTCCACTTGAGCCTCAACCTCTTCTTGCTCTTGATGATTGGCCTCCATGTCCACTTGAGCTTGATCTCCATCATACTCCCCGAGTTGGAGAGAATTCGACCACGAATTCTGGAGACCTACAGAAAAAGGAGTTAGATCGCTGACATTAAAAGTATGACTACCTAAGAATGTATCAGGCATATCTAACTCATAAGCATTGTCATTAATCCTCTTGAGGACTTGGAAAGGTCCATCCCCACGAGGCATTAGTTTGGACTTCCTTTGAGTAGGAAAACGATCCTTCCTCAAGTGAAGCCAAACCCAATCTCCCTCATCAAACAACAATGCTTTTCTCCTTTTATTGGCAAGTTCAACATACTTGCCAACCTTCTTCTCAATTCTCTTATTGATGTCTTTATGCAAAGTTTTAACAAAAGAAGCTTTCATCCCCATCTTTGCACAAGACATCTCCAAGAAGGGGAATAGGAAGAAGATCAAGAGGTGTTAAGGGGTTAAACCCATAGACAACCTCAAAAGGAGAATGTGAGGTGGTAGAATTTACTACACGATTATATGCAAACTCAACATGGGGTAGTAAATTCTCCCACACTCTACGATTCCCCGAAATAAAACATCTCAATAGTTGTCCCAAAGTTCTATTCACCACCTCGGTTTGACCATCAGTTTGTGGGTGGCAAGTGGTAGAAAATAAAAGCTTAGTCCCAAGCTTGCCCCACAAGGTCTTCCAAAAGTGACTCAAGAACTTGGGATCTCTATCGAACACTATAGATCTAGGGATCCCATGCAAACGAACCACTTCTTGGAAGAAGAGGTTTGCAATGTGGCATGCATCATCCACTTTGTGGCAAGGAAAAAAGTGAGCCATCTTTGAAAAACGATCCACTACCACAAAAATGGAGTCCTTTCCCTTTGATGTCTTGGGTAATCCTAAGATGAAATCCATAGATATATCAACCCAAGGCATTGAAGGGATAGGAAGAGGAGTATATAAACCACGGGGATGCATCTTAGACTTAGCTTTGCGGCAAGCTATGCATTTATCACACAAACTATGAACATGTTTATGCATATGAGGGCAAAAGAAATGTTCATGCAACACATCCAAAGTTTTAGCAACCCCAAAGTGACCCATTAAACCCCCCTCATGAGCTTCTCTAACAAGAGATAATCTAATAGAGCATTGAGGAACACAAAGACGTTTTCCTTTAAAAAGAAAGCCATCTTGTATAAAAAAGTCTTTTTGTCCTCCCTTAAGACATTCTTGATAGATGAGAGAAAAATCAAGGTCATCATGATAAAGTTCCTTAATGTGATCAAAACCAAGATATTAAGAGCTTAAAAGATATAGCAAAGTGTATCTTCTAGAAAGTGCATCCGCCACAATGTTTACTTTGCCTTGCTTGTGTTTGATCACATAAGGAAATTACTCAATGAATTCCACCCACTTAGCATGCCTCTTGTTAAGCTTGTTTTGGATTTTCAAATACTTAAGAGATTCATGATCACTATGTATCACAAACTCTTTGGGAAAAAGATAGTGTTGCCAAGTAAACAAAGCCCTAACAAGTGCATATAATTCTTTATCATAAGTGGAATAATTGAGATGACTTCCCTTCAATTTCTCACTAAAATAGACTATGGGGTGGCCCTCTTGAAGGAGAACAACCCCAATACCCATGCTTGAAGCATCACACTCAATCTCAAATGTCTTAGTGAAATTAGGAAGGGCCAAGATGGGAGCATTAGTCAATTTTTCTTTCAAAGTTTCAAAAGCTTTTTGTTGTGCTTCTCCCCATTGAAAGACCACATCCTTTTTCACTATGTCATTTAGAGGTGCGGCAATGGTACCAAAGTTTGGGACAAATCTTCTATAGAAAGAAGCAAGTCCATGAAAACTTCGGACCTCATTCAAGGTTTTCGGTGTAGGCCAATTTTGAATGGCCATCACCTTTGTTTTGTCCACATGGACCCCTTTGCAACTCACAAGAAACCCTAGGAATTCTATATGATCAAGAGCAAACATACATTTAGCAAGATTAGCATACAAATGTTCCTTCCTAAGGGTTTCTAAAACTTGCCTAACATGCAACCTATGGTCCTCCAAAGATAAGCTATAAATGAGAATGTCATCAAAGTAAACAACAACAAACTTCCCAATGAAAGGTCTAAGAACATGATGCATGAGGCGCATGAAGGTACTTGGTGCATTAGTTAAACCAAAGGGCATAACTAACCAGTCATATAAACCAACGTTGGTCTTAAAAGCCATCTTCCATTCATCACCCGGTTTGATACGGATTTGATTGTAGCCGCTTTTAAGATCAATCTGTGAAAAGATTTTTGAACCATGTAATTCATCCAACAAATCATCTAGTCTAGGTATGGGATGCCTATACTTAATTGTAATGTTATTGATGGCCCTACAATCCGAACACATTCGCCATGTGCCATCTTTTTTAGGCACTAAGATGATAGGCATAGCACAAGGACTCATGCTATCTTGAACCCACCCTTTCTCAATCAAAGCCTCAACTTGTTGGCGAATTTACTTGGTTTCACTTGGATTGGTCCTATATGCTGGACGGTTTGGTAAAGAAGAGCCCGGTATCAAATCAATTTGGTGCTCAATCCCTCTCAAAGGTGGAAGTCTATTTGGAGGATCTTGAAACACATCTTGAAACTCTTCTACCAAATTTTCCAAGCAATGAGGACTATCAACAAGTGATTCTACTTTAAGAGTTCTAGGGATGGCTAAGAAAAGAGGATGATGAGCCACTATTTCCCTTTCAATTTCATGCCTATCTTTTTTATCTTTTTCACTCTCCCTCTTTTTCTTCATTATGACTTGGTCCTCATGGACTTCTCTAGGAGAGAGAGATTTTAAAGTAACCTTGTGACCATGGAAATCAAAAGAAAGTTTGTTGGTAAAGCCATCATGTAAAAATTTTCTATCAAATTGCCAAGGCCTTCCCAAAAGAACATGAGTAGCTTCCATGGGCACAACATCACATAATACCTCATCTTTGTATTTTCCAATAGAGAAATGGATGAGGACTTGTTTATTCACAACAATTTCTCCTACTTCACTAAGCCATTGCAATTTGTAGGGCTTTGTGATGAGAATCAAATAAAGGAGGCTTTTATTAATGAAGGGAGAGGTCATTCACCTACACATTTGAAGTTCTTCCTTCTAGTCTTTTCAAAATTAAAAGAAGACATAAAATAAAGAGAGGATCAAGCCTAAAGCCAAAGAAGTCTACAAGCCTTCAAAGAATGGGCTTCAAATAAATATCTCTCTTTATAGTTTCTTTTATAAAATGTAGAATGTTTAAATATATAGTTTTTAGGAAGGTGCTTAGAGGGAAACCTTAAATACCTCTGATCCTGCCGGCAACTTGAACGTGGGTGAATCGCTTCGTAACACTTTCTGCCCTGTCTTCGCGACTGCGTCTCCTGAAGAATCACCTTCTGAACTCTCTCTCTCTCAGATGTCTTCAAAGTGTGACCTGCAAAATGCACAGACGGCGCCTCTAGCGGCCGTTTGCACTCCGACGATCAAGTTAGTTCAACAGAACCACCAGAAACTGGAAACTTAGTAAAAAATGTGTGTGTGAGAAAAAACTTGCACTCTGTTTTTTCTATCTCTTTTTTCTTTTTTCTCTCTCACTCTGATTCTGCCTTTTATCTCTCTTTCCCTGCTTCTGGGCATAACAGAATTCTGTTATGCTTTTCTGGCATGTGTCAGAACCCTGTCGTGCTTTTCAGAGAAAGCGTACCTTCAGAATCAGCAATGGGGAGCGTGAGAGTCTGCGCATGTCTGCGCTTGGCTGCGCCTGTCTGTACCTTTAGCGGTACGGAGTGCTCTTTTGTCTGGACCGCACCCCTCTCAGATGGTGACACGTGGAGGCCTGCAACTCACGTCTAACCACACACGTGTCACTTACTGGAAGGGCTCTAGCGCCTCTCTTTGTCTGCCTAAGCTACACCCTTGCGGAGTAACTCAGGATGCTTCTCTTATCCGGGCAAATTGCATACTCTTAGGAGAACGTCGGGTGTGGCTGGTCTAGGCGCACTCTCCAAACGTTACTCTCTGTGTAGGCGACTTACCCTTCAGGATGACACGCACGTAATGGGTTGAGGGAATCACCAATCACCGACTGGCTTACTAGTTCCCTCAGGCCACTCTCGTGCATGATTCCTTGAGGTGTGCCCATGCGAGGTCCATGCGTAACGCTCTCGCTGGGAACCTTAGTCCCAGTCTAACTGCGTGTAACACGAGACCCCGATGACAATACACCCGATGACTGATCAGTGTTTATTCGCTACTCGCGCTCTGCCTCCAGGCGTGAGTCTGGGAACTGGTCTGTTGGTGGTCACTTGGCTACTGACCACCGATCACCATTCTGGGTGATCTGTCCCCCGACCTCTCTGTCGCCTGATCTGTCGGTGGTAACTTGGTTACTGACCACCGATCACCTCTCTTGGCGATCGTCCCCCTACCTCTCTGCCACCTGGTCCACGTGTCACCCTGCGAGTGGTCCACGTGGTTCTCTGATGCTGATGTCATCGACTACCGATGACCGATCGGATCAACCTCTTTTGTAAAAGCATCTTTAGGCATTAGTTTAGAATTTTCTAGAAGGTGACTCTTCATGCTTAACTTTAGGTGCTAGAAGTGAGTAGCATGCAAGGGACTTTTGGTTAGCTTGTTTTGTAAGCTTCATGACCAGCCCTTGCTCTTATAAAAGGAGGGCTTAGGTCCTTCATAATGCAGATTTGGAATTTGTAGTAAAGAAACTCTCCCAATTTGGTGATTGAGTGAGTGAGATTTGATTTCTCCTCTTCCTAGTCTCATCTTGAGAGCCTTGGTTCCCTCAAGTGGCGGCAATTCACACTTATCTTGGAGCAATCACACTTCAAGTGGCGTGTTCATCAACCAAGTTCTTCATCCACATAAGTTTCCTCTCTTCTCCATTTAGTTCTTCCATTTCCATGTCCATATGAACTCTAAAACAAGTGTAGTTTCTTTTATTCGGTTCATCTTCCTTTTCTTGCACTTTGGTTCGGTTCTTTTCAATTTCTTACTGTTTTAATTCAGTTCAGTAGCTCCTTTTCATTTTTGTTCGGTTCAATTGCTTTCTTTAGAGTTTCAATCGGTTCATTTACTTTCTTGTTCAATTTAATCAGTTCAATTGGCAAGAAATGGGTCTTCCATGTGAGTTTGGTGTTTGGTGCAAGTTTTGGTGAGTTCTTGAAACATAGAACATTGATCCATTTCTATTAAAAGTGCCTATTCATTCTCCAACTCAAGTTGATTCCATAAAATGTCAAAGAATCATCTATATCTTGCTATTGGAATCATATCACTTTGTATGAGAGATAGTAGGCAATCCAAGCTTATCTACTACTCTTGTACTAGCCACATTAGCACAACTACCCCCATCCACTATGAAAGAGAAAATGTTGTTTTGAATAAGACATCTTGTATGGAAAATATTTTCCCTTTGACTTTCATCAAAAGGTTGTGAAACTTGGCCAAGAAGTCTTCTCACAACTAACAAATCCCCTTCAAGTGGACATTCACTCTCATCCCCACTAGATGCACTACAATGCAATGAATGCTTAGGAGAATCCGAATCATGCTCACTCACTACAATGCCTTCATGCATGTACATACTTCGTTTAGAAGGGCAATTAGCAGCTATGTGACCATAACCCATACATTTAAAACATTTGGTATTAGACGTTCTAGTGGGTGATTTAGGCCTAGAAGTAGATGGCTTAGGTTCCTTGGGTTTGAAAGAAGAATCTTTGGAAGGAAATTTTGAAAAAGACTTTTTGTTCCTCCAAGACTTGTTGTAGTAACCATCATTGGGAATATTTTTGAAAGAATTTTTCTTAGCAAGTTGGGCTTCCACCTTCATTGCAAGATGAACTAAAGAACCCAATGATGAATACTCTTGTAACTCAACAATATCTTGAATATCCTTCCTTAGACCACTCACAAACCTAGCAATCATAGCTTCCTCACTATCCTCTAAATCAATTTTAAGCACAAGCGTTTCTAGCTCCTTATAATATTCATCCATATTTAGCGTGCCTTGTTGAAACCGTTGGAGTCTCAACATGAGGTCTTTCCTAAAATGTGGGGGCACAAATCTAGCGCGCATGTGATCCTTTAAAGAGTTCCAAGAGTCCACGGAAGGACCCTTGTGATAGGTAATGTCCTTTACAACACCATGCCACTATTTCATGGCATAATCACTAAACTCTAAGGTGGCTAGCTGAAGCTTATGCTCATCTTGGATCTCATGGATCTCAAATATTTGTTCACACTTAGCCTCCCAATCTAAATATACATTAGGATCACTAGATCCATTAAAACAAGGAAGCTTGACCGAAGGTAGCCTAGCCTTTGCATCTTGGTAGAAGCCATTTCCATGGTGATGTCTCTCCCCTTGGTTGTGATGTCTATATCCATGGAATTGGGGTGGAGTTCTCCTTCTCCTATGCTCTTCTTCACGGCCAAAATCATTTGAAGAAGCTCTTGTTGAAGGTCTATGTGAATGATGCTCATCATGGATAGAAGGAGATGGCCTAGCTTGTTGCACCTCCATCTTTTGCAATTTCTCTTCCAAACGCCTAATGGTGCGTTGAGCTTCATGCAATTCACCAAGGACTGAAGCTTTGGAAGGAGAGTGCCAACTATGGTCATGAAGAAGGTGTGACCTTCTCTCTCACTTTGGCACTTCCCTAGTTACTCCTACACCTATCTACTAACGCACCCCCCCTAATACTCCTAACTAAGGACCTAAAGATGCTTAAACAAAAGAGGTTTCTAATGTTTCCCTCTTAAGCACCTTCACACAAAGAAATTACAAAAAAGAGAAAATAAACGTCCATTAGCTCCTAAAGCTTTGAACATGCTTCTTGTAAGCCTTTGAGGTGGGCTTTGACCTCCATGGGCGTCCTCCACTTGAGCCTCAACCTCTTCTTGCTCTTGATGATTGGCCTCCATGTCGACTTGAGCTTGATCTCCATCACTTACCTAGAGGGTTGGTCATCTCCCACCTTATAAAAGGAAAGCCTTGCCTCATTGTAAAACAAGTTGAAAATTGAGAGTAATGAAATGCTAGTGAATTTTAGAGAAAGTTGTGAGCCTTGACTCTTCTTCTCTCTTTAGTCTCATCTTGTGAGCTCTTGGGACTCTCAAGTGGCGGCACCACCACTCATCTTGGAGAAAACCACCCTCCAAGTGGCGTGAAGATCCTCCCTTGGTCTACAACCACATAAGTCACTCTTTCCATCTTCCATTTTCTTCCATTTTTGTGTTTCCTACTCCATTTGGTGCAATTTGTTCTTTGTTGTTTTCCCTTTCTTTTCTGCACTTTATTTCTCCTTTAATCAGTGCAGTTTGGTTGTTTCCTTGCTGTTCTTGGTTCGTCTCTTTTCAGTATCCAATTACATGTGATAATCTTGTTGTTTTCAAATTCCTTTCCATGGGTTTTGTTGTTTAGCTCATTTCATTCGGTAGATCCTTGTATGTTGCGTTAACTTGCTGTTCTTGGCACTGTTCTTGTGATTCCTGAACTGTTCTTGAGTAGTTATTGGGGTTTACTTGCTGTTTTAGAGTTACCCATTCATTCTATATCCATATCATGTTATTGGAATCATATCAAGTACACAACATCAGATCCTCCTGTGAGCATCATCTAGGTGTGGAACGCTGTAAGCTGGGCATCTAGGTCCTTTACACCTGTGAAGGTGACCTTTGGGCCTAGAGATGTGGTTGGTAACGCAACATCCATAATCGCCTGAGAGAATGGGATGGGGCGTGGCCTAGGTGGTATGGGTGGGGCACGCTCATCCATTGCGCATTCCCCTACCTGTTACAAATCTCTGCGTAGTTCCTCATTGGTCCTGCGCAACTATTCGTTGTCTGCCTGTGATGCGGCAATTTCAACCCTAAACGCTGCTACCGCCTCTTTGAGGGCGCACATGGTCTCCATGAGTTGTTGCATGGTGGCGATGTCCCCTCCAAAGGGCGCAACACCCGGGGGAACAACAGATCCTTGCCTCGTACTTCTCATATCGTTGGTAAAACTCTTAATTACGATTGTGAGTGGGACCTTGTTTTATCGGGCCCCACGGTGGGCGCCAAATGTTCTCGCCGATTGACTCAAACGGAAGTCCTTGGCCCTCTTATCTCCGCCTGAGAATCGAACTTCCTTGATCAAAGAATCCCTCACCTGCAAAGACAAAGGGCGCCTTGACGGCCGTTTGCACTCCGACGCTAAAGTCAGTATTAGGGCAAAGAAATACTAAGTGTTTAAAGTAGTTTCAGTCTTAGAAACTGTGTACCTTGCTAGGGTTCTTAGTCCCCTTTATATAGGTTGAAACTAGGGTTTAATTGTGTCCTGTTACCCATGTCTAGGTTTCCTTGGAGAATGTCCTTGCGCTGCTATTACACAATCTTAGCATAATTTGGTACATAGGACTTCCCTTAACTGGAGTGTAACGACTAACAAAATGGCCGCCTGGGTACCAACTTGTGCACCAAATCTCTGGGGTCATCTGTTTGTGGGTGCCCTAAGTATTCACGTGCCATGCATGCAGCTTCCCTTGGAAACCCTAACCCTAATGGGCCTCAACGGCTCCAAGGACTGTTTACTCGTGTCGTGCCTGAATGCGCTATACACACCACCTGCATGAATCCCTCGTGTCTTAGGGCTTTCTCTCATATCTGATGTTTTAACTGGTAACTAGTGTAATTCTGAGGCCCACTATAGCTGTTCTGACCACCAATGTCCAATCTCTCCCTCTGTTGGCAAGGTCCGATGTCGATCCCTGACGTCGATGTCCGAGAACTGGTCGATACATAATCTATGATTGATTTCAAAGTGGATACCCAGTGGTTTCTGGGAACTAGATGTAGCTCTTGGGATAAGAGTAAACCAATATAAATCTGTTTGTGTGCTTATCTCTTTCCCTGAACTCTTTAATATCTATTTTAAGTTATTTTTACTCACTGCTGATATAAACAACCGGTTGAATCGAAAAAACAACCGATTGATTTTCTGGAAATCAACTTAATCAGTTTTGTTCTTGGTTTCTTTCTCTGTGATTCTGCATTGGATTTCATTATACCTTCAAAGTTTGCGAAAATTGTTTATAAACAATTCACCCCTTCCCTCTTGTTTAAGGCCATAAATTCTAACAGAATGGAGCGAATCTCAATTTTTTATTTCAGTTAAGACCTTTTGTTAATGCTTTCTTTCTGAACGATGTAATGTTTAAGGGACACTTTTTTTCCCTTACGAGGGTTTTTTAACGAGGTCACCCAATGAAAAATTGTTCATGAAAGATGGTGCATTGGATTTGTTTATTTGTTAGCACACGAATAGACGACTTGCCTCGGTAAGATTATCTGAGTAGGCGCCATGTGTGTATAATTGATTTTTTAAAGCCAGGTAAGGCGACATGTCTTGGTGAGATTATCTGAGTAGGCGCTCTGTGTGCGAATTGTTTATCCATGATCAGATAAGACGACCTTTCTCGGTAAGATAATCCGAGCCGGCGCCCTGAGTGTAAGTTGATTAACTCTTGACAGATAAGGCGACCACTCTCGGTGAGATTATCCGAGTAGGTGCTCTGTGTGAAAATTGGTCATTTATAGGCAGGTAAGACGACCAAGCTCGACGTCAGTATGACCACCCGAGTTCAGGCGCTATACAGATGAATATTGTAACTAAGTTGTCTCAATGTATGGTAAATCACCTGAGTTTAGGAGCTTTATGGAATGATTAAGCATGGTGCGGTGAAATTGTCCGCTTATGCTTGTGCTAAAATGGGGTTGACTTGGTGTGTAAGTCAACATCCGAGTTAGATACTCCAAGAAGATAGACAGATCATTCTTAGCGTAAGATGAGAAGGCCGAGCTCTGAAGGTGCAGTTATCCGAGTATGAGAAGCCATGCTTGATGAGGTCAAAGTACATGACCCCTACCCAAATTTATGAAAAACACCTATGTGCGTTCAAAGGCTCTTTGTGGCTAGGGGGTAAAGTTCGTCAAAAGGTTGGTTCCTTAAGAGCACCGTGATTTCTCATGCTTGATTTATGCATTGAGTCTCTTGTTATTTTAGCTTAGAGAGTTAGCCTAAGTGTTAAATTGGTATGTTGTTAATAAATGTTATACTTATGCTAATTGTGTTTTACTAAGTTAAATAGTGAGGCATACATTGGCTACGCTAGTTGAAATTTACTAAGGAATCCCACGCCTTCATGCGCCTACATCACTCCCACGTCCAGAATCCCTGCGTTATCACGTGCTTTTCCTATGATGAATGCCTGAAAACACAAAGACAAGGGGCACCCTAGAGGCTGTTTGCACTCCGACGCTCAAGTCAATCTCAAGAATAGGAAACACCAAAACCGTGTAACTGTCACTGTGTGTGTGTTAAGCGGCGTAAAATGAATAGCGTCCCTTGCTAAGTTTGTTACCTTTCTTTATATAGACTGAAACTAGGGTTTCGTCTTTACCCAAAATGGGCTTTCTAATGGGATGGGCCCAACACTGTTGTTACCCTACTCTCAGGATAACCTAGCGCGTGGGTTCCCTAACAGGAGTGCAACCTCTGACGGGGTGACCACCTGGGTGCCTCCTCGTGCACCTGATCTCTTGGGTCACCCGCCTTTGGGAGTGCCCTAGCTTTTCACGTGCCATGCATGCAGCTCATCCCTGGATTGCGACACTCACAGGTCATATCTTTCCAATGGCTCTATACTTGTGTTTCGCCTAAACGCGTCATCCACTCTACACACATGGACTCTCATGACCTAGGCTTCTCCCTTTCTGATAACTGGTGTATGGTATGGGATCCACCTCTCGTGGCCCAGCTCTATTGATCGGGTCCCGATGTCCGACCTCTCCACACTGTCTAGTGGCACGTCGGTACTTTCTGCCGACCGATGTCTGACCACTCTTTGGCTTCTTGGCGTACGTGCTTCGTGAGATACTGGCCCACGCCGCTCGTGGGACCCTGCTTATGTGGCACCAACATTACCAGTGGTCAACGACGCCCGAGGACTGGTCGGTACAAGACTAGTAAGGAAAATTGCAGTTAACATGCGTGAATAAATTATACAAACCGACAGATAACTAAGAACACAACAAGCACTTCCCAAAAGGGTTAGTCAGCTCAAGATACAAGGCCAGGCCCCACAAAGCCTCAAGAGAGAATCAACAAAAGAAGAAGAAGTTATAAACCTGAATATCAGAAGTTCTTCCTTTTGGTCTTCTTAAAAAATATAATATGTTTGTAAATAATTTGGGCTCACTTTAGGGGTCCAAATAGAAAAGATAGACTAGAATAAGGTGTCTTTAGTATAATAGGGGTTGTAGGTAGCATTTTAGCTTGTTCCTAGCCCTTTTGAAAGGCATTTTGACCTAGTTTCTAAAAGGACAAATTTACGATGCAGGTTTGACTTAGTCAAACCCAAAGGCTACCCATTTTTTCCCTTTTCCCATCTTACCCCTTTAGCTTGTTCTCCAAAGCTCCTTCACCTATAAATAGGAGGCCTACCTTGTGTATTTTACAAGTTGAAATTAATAGAAGAATAGTTACTCTACACAAATTGTGAGGTGTTAGTGACGTTTGAATTCCTCTTAGCATTTAGGTCTTATCTTGTGAGTATTGAGAGCTCTCAAGTGTCGGCTATCTTCACTTATCTTGGAGGCCAATCACACTCCAAGTGGCATGTTCCACTTCTCAAATCCATCACGTAAGCTTTTTCCTTCCTTCATGTATTCTTCCATTGTCATTCCAAATTTACTCTTTGTATCATGTTCTTGTTTGGTTTTCCTTGTTTCCATTCGACAATTCTATTTTGGTTTCTTTTCCTTCTTCGTTAATTTCGCACCTTCTAGCATCATTTTCATCTTATAATTGTCTTTTCCTTTTGCCTTTGTGAAATGAACCTTCACATATACTTAAACACTTGGTTAAGTTAATGTCTAGTGGGGATTTTCCTAAGGTCTTCACTCTTAAATTCTTAAAATCTCAATCTAAGTAAAGTGTCACACCATAAAATTATTAGAAAGTATGGCTTTAAACTAGAGGGGGGTGAATTGTTTAAAGAAGGTTTTCGAAAACTTTTTAATCTAGAATGAAATTTTTTGGCAGAAACTAGATTAGGAATTCAGTTAGCCAAGAAACAAAGCTCAAAACAGTAAAGCACCAGAAAAACAATCGGTTGTTTCACAGAAACAATCGGTTATTATACCAGTAAAAATAACAACAACTGAATTTAAAGAGTTTAAGGAAGAAAGAGATGCACAAATAGTTTATACTAGTTCACTCTTAAACCAAGAGCTACATTCAGTTTCCCAAAAACCACTGCGAATCCACTAAGTAATCAAAACCAGATTACGTACACACACCACCAAAGAAGTGACCTTGATCCCCTCAAGAAACACACTTCCTTTGGCTCAGCACACACACCAAGAATGTTGATCTTGACAACCTCAAGAGCACACAACCCTTCTTGGCTTTACAACACCAGAATGTACAAATTTCTTAGAACGAATTACACTTGTTACAAAATGAACTGAAATCAATACAGAGTAATCCTATTCCACTTCTCTCTTGAATAATCAATGCTCAAAGTGAAAACTCAAATCTTTGAAAAGCTCTTTGAAAACTCAAATCTGTTTTTCTTTCTTGTTGTGTGTTATAAAACATTAACAAAATATTTATAGTTTTTAAATCTTGGTCAAAGCATTTAAAGCAGGAGCGTATTCAGTTATAAAATCATTTAAAGCTTACTTAACTAACAAAACTGTTTCTGTTAGGATTTCAAACAAACAATTGGTTGAAAGAGTGAACCAATCGGTTGTTTTGGTTTGACAGCAAGTCAACCATCCAAAACAGTTTTCAAACTTTTTCAAAAACACCTAAGTATAAAACAATCGGTTGTTTCGACAAAACAACAGGTTGTTTTTCACTTAGTTTGAAAAACACTTTAAACTTCAAAGATTTGAAAACACTTAAGCTTTAGATTCAAGAAAGAGTGGATTACAAAGATAAACTACCCGAGATCCTATTCTAAAACACATCAGCAACTTCAAGCAACTTCATCCTTCCATCAAACGCTAGGATTTGGATTCTTCAAAGCTTTGATCACACTTGATTAAACAATCTCCCCCTATTTGATGAAGACAAATCCCTGGTTTCTTGTGTTGGACTTGATTGAATTTGAAGCAGTCCCTGCAAAACAAAGTTTAAGCAATATACATCATCTATGATAGCTGTTTAGAGTAGTACAAGAGACTTGTGTTTTGCTGTAACCAAAACAGCAGCCAAAACCAACCAAAATCAACAACAACAAAGCAGAAGAAACATTTAATTACTTAAACAAATAGAGTTTGCAGAATTAAAGACAACACAACATAAAATCTCCCCCTATTTGTGTTCACAAATAGACTATAAGAAGAGATAAAACAGTTATAGTTCCAGATTAAACAGAATTTAAAAGAAAATAACATTTAAACTGGTACAGAGCAAAAACAATCGGTTGTTTCGAGCATTCAACCGGTTGTTTTTCTTCAGTCATCCTTGCCATACTGCAGCTCAAAGATCTAGTTCTGAACAGCTTCAATCTGTTAATTCAGGGTCCGAAAACGATTGTCCATGCTTTGGAATCTATTGTCAATGCTCTGGAAATTGGTCACACAAAGATCATGCAGATTTCTTTGATTTTCTGCAAAGTCATCAAGTCTATTCACCATGTATCTTTCAAAAGAAGACATAGAAGGAATCTCATCCCCTTGATGTCCTGCACTTGTTCCAGCATCAAAGTTAGTTGCAAGATGTTCTTCATTGTGGATATCCATATCAGCAGCTTGATCTTCTTCATCAAAATTAGCAGCTACAGCACTTGATGAACCACCATGATCACCCTCATTGCTCACCCATCTTCCATTTATTTTGGTGAACCCCATCTTGCTTAGAGAACCATTATTCATTTCTTGTGTTGACTTAACCAACTCAGAGGTCTAATCTTCAAGATTCACTTCAAAATAAAGCAAGAATTTAGAGATTAAAACAACATAGGGATAGTGGTAGTCACTTAACCTCATGGATTTTTGCATATGTGCTTTGATGATATGAATCCAGTTGATCTTAATCTTCTCAATGATGCAGTAGATATACACAAGATCTTCTTCTGTTAAAAAAAAATGGTTGCTCCCCCTTGGAGTTAGAATCCAAGTAACAATAAGAGCAAACACCCTTTCATCTAACTTCAAGCCTCCAACATAACAAGTTCTCACTTGGGCTTATTGATTCTTCAAACAACTCTTGTAGTATTGGACTTTGTTGAAATCTTCTACAACTCCAAGTTTTCCTTTGTTAATCGTTAGACCAACATATCCAGTTACTGCAACCCACACATCATGGGTAATCTCCATGTCTACACCTTTCACATAAGAAACAAGGTTGTTTCCTTCAAACTTAAGATTGGTGTAGAATACCCGAATCAAATCACGGTATATGTTTCCCTTCATCTCCAGGAATCTTCTCAGCAACTGATCCTTGAGAAGCTTTCTCACATTCTCCAGATTTTGGCTTTTTAGCCAATCAAAGGAGACAACTTTTGGGTTGTTGATCACCTTTGTGCTTGTCTCAAAACGATATCTCGCAATGAGCTCATTATTCCCTGAAAATCAGCCCTCAAGTCTCCCTTCAGACCTTACAACCCTTGTTTTGATCCTCTTTGATGTAGGTGGAGTGGACTCCATGATAGCAGAAAAAAGAGACAAAGGTTCACACACAAAAGAGAGCAAGAGATGTTGCAAGAGATGGCTCAATTGATTGTTTTTGTGAGAGAAAACAACTGCACCAGATTTTATAGAATAACTGAACCCTACTGTAATCAATTGGTATAACTGGGTTTCAGTCTTCAAGAGGAAAAGACTGGACCAAGACTTGCACAGAAAACGTCAGAAAAGAGCAGAAAACCACATGGTCATCACATGTGATCTTTGACTAGTCATAAAGGCTCTTGAATTTTTAAGATATGGAATATATTCCTTTATGGCATGATGTAACTTCCTCCAGAACACAATCAAGCTTTCAAGACAGCTTTATTGACTCATAATCCTTTCATAATTGAGATCTGTAATAAACAGAAAGAATAGAGGAATTAATTCAATTCTTTCACAGTGCTGTCAGAGAGGAAACAATCAGTTGTTTTTCTGCAACATGTTGACAGATTGAGATTTTCAACCATAGACTGAGAAAGGTTCAAATCAGATGTAAATGCTTATTTCAAAAAGAGAATTAAACATGAAATAGTAATTAAAAACAAAGGCAGAGTTAAGGAAGGTCTTATTCTTTTATGAAGTTCCTTCAATGAGTCATTTGCTTGTTATCGAGGAGCTTCTTTTGTCTTTTGAAAAGACTTAGACTGGTATAAAGTTCTAATTTAGTTCCAGTATTAATCCTTTCCTTCCAAGAACCTGATCAGATGACTTAGAACCTCATGTTCTTTTAGTTTCCCTGCATAAAAATGAATTCAAGCAACAAGGTTTGGTCCCCTTACAAATGTAGGTCCATTTGATTTATTTTTATCATTTGAAACCTCACAACCTTTGGGAATCCATTTCATAAAGCCTTTGGGAACATAATATTTCCTTATTTTGCAGAATATGACAGAATGGCCTCTTTTCATGCAATAAAAGCATGTAACAACCGATTGTTTCGACTTAACAATCGGTTGTTTTACTAGCTGTTTTGAAAAATTCTTTGAAAAATTATCTTGCTTATTCTGTGGATTAAAACTTAATCCAGCTCTTCCAAAAACACAATTTTGAGATGGCAAGACATTCTTAAAGTTGGATTTTCCCTTTGAAACCTTATCCACAATTCTAACAAGATAATGTACTTTCTTTTCAAGATTTTCACAATTTTCACAAGCAAGAGAGTAACACATATGAGAAGAGTTTTTGCAATGTTTTTGAAGTTTTTCAAACTCAATTTTTTATTTTTCCAGCTCTTCTTCAAGCCAGTTGTTAAGCCCTTTCAAACGGTTGTTTGAGAGAACCAATCAGTTAGCTTCTTCATGAGTTTCTTGCAAGGCTTGAAGCAATTTACTATAATTTTCAGCACTTAGGGAAGCACATGAACTTACATTGCTTGAGCTACATGACTCTTCATCTCCTTTTGCTATCAAGCATATGTTTGCTTTTTCATCTTCACTTGATAAGGAGCTTGATGAGGAGACTTCATTCTCATCCCAAGCAATATATGCTCTTCTTGATTTTCCCGTTTTCTCCTTGTGGCTTGATTTCTTTTCATTGCTTTCTTTGTTTGGGCAATCAGCTTTTATGTGCCCTTGTTCACCACAACCAAAGCAAGTATAATTGTTAGAATTGAAATCACTAGTTTTCTTATTGCCATACCTTTCTTTGTTGCGATTTCTCTTCAAGAATCTACTAAACTTCTTGGACAGCAAAATGTTTCCTTCTTCACTTTCATCACTTGATTCTTGCTTGCTTTTGTGCTTAGCAGCTTTCAAGGCAATGCTTCTCACATGCTTGTCTTCACTCTCTTGAACATTCAGTCTATTCATTTCTAACTCATATTCTCTTAGCTTACCAAACAATGAAGTCGTTGTCAAGGATGTCAAATCTTTTGACTCAGAAATTACTGTCACCTTAGGTTTCCATGATCTATCAAGACACTTGAGGATATTGATGTTTAGTTCTTCTTTATCAAAGGTTTTCCCAAGGCTCATAAGGTGATTGATGATGTGGGTGAACCTCTTTTGTACTTCAGCGATTGACTCACCCTTAAGCATTCTAAACATTTCATATTCCTGAATTAGAGTATGCTTTCTAGCTCTCTTCACATCATTGGTACCTTCATGAGTCACCTCCAAAGTGTCCCACGTCTCCTTGGCCGTTGAGCATTGAGAAATCCTGAAAAATTCATCCGAATTCAAGGTAAATGTTATGATGTTATTAGCAATACAATCAAATTTGGCCTTCTTCTTTTCAGAATCAGTCCATTGAGACCAAAGTTTTTCAATGGAAGATCCATCATTTTCAAATTTTGGAATAAAAGGGTCATTTTCAATTGCATCCCAAATTCCCTTGTCAAAAGATTCAACAAAGATTTTCATTCTAACTTTCCAAAATTGATGATTCAAACCACAAAAAAGAGGTGGTCTGTTGATTGAAGCACCCTCTCCAAAAGGTAGTTTTTCAGCCATTGAAAAAGGATTTTAGGATCAAACTTGAGTATTTTTCAAGTACCAAGCTCTTGATGCCAATTGTTAGAATGTATGGTTTTAAACTAGAGGGGGGGTGAATTGTTTAAAGAAGGTTTTCGCAAACTTTTAAATCTAGAATGAAATTCTTTGGAAGAAACCTGATGGAAACCATCCAACCTCAAAACTTTCGGCCAAGAAGATAGACGAAGATGGAGCTTTAATGAAGAGTTTGTAAAGTATTTTTCTTCTTCTTAGCCTTGTAAAAATTGTATAGAGTAGTTAGGAAGTTTTGGGCCTTGTATTTTGGGCCAAAGTAGAGAAAGATGTAAATAGAAAACAAAGTAATGTGTAAAATAGTAAAAGAGGGGTGCAAATTGAAATGTAGGCAAGGAAGGCATGAGTCTCCACATGTCTTCTCCTTAATGGAGAGGATTTGCACCGATAAGGTGGTGACACTTGTCACACTCTCATTTGAGAGTTTTTGAGAGACTTTCTCCTATAAATAGGAGTCTCTTATACATGTATTTCTTTAACTTGGAATTAGTAATGAAATGCTGCCTAATTTTGGCCATTCTACTTGTTCTTAAGTTCTCCCTAGGTTAGTCTCCTTCAAGACTTAGCCTAGACTCTTTCCTAGTGAGTTTGCCTCACCTCTCACTGATATGATTCCAATAGCACAATATGAATGATTCTTGACATTCTTAGGAATCATCTTGAGTTGGATATGAGATAGGAACTTTAAAATAGAATTGGATCAAGGTTCTATGTTCAAGAACTCACCAAGACTAGTACCAAAACCCAAACTCATATGGAAGTTCCATGTATTGTCAAATTGAACCGAACAAATTGAGTGAAAAGGCAAAGGCACCGAACAAATGCATAAGAACAGAATTGCACCGAACAATTAAGCTAGAAAATGAAGAAGAAGCAAAGATGAACGGTAGAAATGAAAGGAACCGAAGCAAAACCAAAAGAAACAACAAAATGCCGAACTGAAAAATGCAAGAACTCAAACTAAGACATGAACATAAAAAGAGAAGGAAGGAAGGAGAAGAGAAAGCTCATGAAGATGGAGGAATGGTTGAATGATCACGCCACTTAGAGGATGGAGACTCCAAGATGAGTGTGCAAAGCCGCAACTTGAGGTAACCAAAGAACTCTCAAGATAAGACTAAGTGAGGAAGGCACAAAGCTCTCCAATTCTCTCTCAAATTGAGTAGAGTTTCACTAATACAAATTTCCAATCTCCAAAAATACAAAGGCAGCACCTTAATTTATAGCCTAGAGGTGCTGAAATGCAAAGCTAATTAAATTCAAAATTCCCCCCAAATACATGAAAGTGTCACCAAGCATGAGGAAGGTGTGACTTCCTCTCTCACTTTGGCACCTCCCTATTACTCCTAAACCTCTCTACTAAACGCACACCCCCCTAAGAGTCCTAACTAAAGACTAAAAGATGCTTTAACAAAAGAGGTTTCTAATGTTTCCCTCTAAGCACCTTCAAACAAAGAAATTACAAAAAGAGAAAACAAACGTCCATTAGCTCCTAAAGCCTTGAACATGCTCCTAAAGCCTTGAACATGCTCCTTGTAAGCCTTTGAGGTGGGCTTTGAACTCCATGAGCGTCCTCCATTTGAGCCTCAACCTCTTCTTGCTCTTGATGATTGGCCTCCATGTCCACTTGAGCTTGATCTCCATCATACTCCCCGAGTTGGAGAGAATTCGACCACGAATTCTGGAGACCTACAGAAAAAGTAGTTAGATCACTGATATTAAAAGTATGACTACCTAAGAATGTATCAGGCATATCTAACTCATAAGCATTGTCATTAATCCTCTTTAGGACATGGAAAGGTCCATCCCCACGAGGCATTAGTTTGGACTTCCTTTGAGTAGGAAAATGATCCTTCCTCAAATGAAGCCAAACCCAATCACCTTCCTCAAACAACAATGCTTTTCTCCTTTTATTGGCAAGTTCAGCATACTTGCCAACCTTCTTCTAAATTCTCTTCTTGATGTCTTTATGCAAAGTTTTCACAAAAGAAGCCTTTTCATCCCCATCTTTGCACAAGACATCTCCAAGAATGGGAATAGGAAGAAGATCAAGAGGTGTTAAGGGGTTAAACCCATAGACAACCTCAAAAGGAGAATGTGAGGTGGTAGAATTTACTACACGGTTATATGCAAACTCAACATGGGGTAGTAAATTCTGCCACACTCTAGGATTCCCCGAAATGAAACATCTCAATAGTTGTCCCAAAGTTCTATTCACCACCTCGGTTTGACCATCAGTTTGTGGGTGGCAAGTGGTAGAAAATAAAAGTTTAGTTCCAAGCTTGCCCCACAAGGTCTTCCAAAAGTGACTTAAGAACTTGGGATCTCTATCGAACACTATAGATCTAGGGATCCCATGCAAGCGAACCACTTCTTGAAAGAAGAGGTTTGCAATATGACATGCATCATCCACTTTGGGGCAAGGAATAAAGTGAGCCATCTTTAAAAAACGATCCACTACCACAAAAATGGAGTCCTTTCCCTTTGATGTCTTGGGTAATCCTAAGATGAAATCCATAGATATGTCAACCCAAGGAATTGAAGGGATAGGAAGAGGAGTATATAAACCATGGGGATGCATCTTAGATTTAGCTTTGTGACAAGCTATGCATTTATCACACAAACTATGAACATGTTTATGCATATGAGGCCAAAAGAAATGTTCATGCAACACATCCAAAGTTTTAGCAACCCCAAAGTGACCCATTAAACCCCCCTCATGAGCTTCTCTAACAAGAGATAATCTAATAGAGCTTTGACGCACACAAAGACGTTTTCCTTTAAAAAGAAAGCCATCTTGTATAAAAAAATCTTTGTGTCCTCCCTTAAGACACTCTTGATAGATGAGAGAAAAATCAAGGTCATCATGATAAAGTTCCTTAATGTGATCAAAGCCAAGATATTGAGAACTTAAAAGATTTAGCAAAGTATATCTTCTAGAAAGTGCATCCGCCACAATGTTTACTTTGCCTTGCTTATGTTTGATCACATAAGGAAATTGCTCAATGAATTCCACCCACTTAGCATGCCTCTTGTTAAGCTTGTTTTGGCTTTTCAAATACTTAAGAGATTCATGATCACTATGTATCACAAACTCTTTAGGAAAAAGATAGTGTTGCCAAGTAAACAAAGCCCTAACAAGTGCATATAATTCTTTATCATAAGTGGAATAATTGAGATGACTTCCCTTCAATTTCTCACTAAAATAAGCTATGGGGTGGCCCTCTTGAAGGAGGACAACCCCAATGCCTATACTTGAAGCATCACACTCAATCTCAAATGTTTTAGTGAAATTAGGAAGGGGTAAGATGGGAGCATTAGTCAATTTTTCTTTTAAAGTCTCAAAAGCTTTTTGTTGTGCTTCTCCCCATTGAAAAACCACATCCTTTTTCACTATATCATTGAGAGGTGCAGCAATGGTACCAAAGTTTGGTACAAATCTTCTATAGAAAGAAGCAAGTCCATGGAAACCTCGGACTTCATTCAAAGTTTTCGGTGTAGGCCAATTTTGAATGGCCATCACCTTTGTTTTGTCCACATGGACCCCTTTGCTACTCACAACAAACCCTAGGAATTCTATATGATCAAGAGCAAACAAACATTTAGCAAGGTTAGCATACAAATGTTCCTTCCTAAGGGTTTCTAAGACTTGCCTAACATGCATCCTATGGTCATTCAAAGATAAGCTATAAATGAGAATATCATCAAAGTAAACAACAACAAACTTACCAATGAAAGGTCTTAGAACATGATGCATGAGGCGCATGAAGGTACTTGGTGCATTAGTTAAACCAAAGGGCATAACTAACCACTCATACAAACCAAAGTTGGTCTTAAAAGCCGTCTTCCATTCATCACCCGGTTTGATACGGATTTGATTGTAGCCGTTTTTAAGATCAATCTTTGTAAAGATTTTTGAACCATGCAATTCATCCAACAAATCATCAAGATGGGATGCCTATACTTAATTGTAATGTTATTGATGGCCCTACAATCCGAACACATTCGCCATGTGCCATCTTTTTTAGGCACTAAGATGATAGGCATAGCACAAGGACTCATGCTATCTTGAACCCACCCTTTTTCAATCAAAGCCTCAACTTGTTGGCGAATTTCCTTAGTTTCACTTGGATTGGTCCTATAGGCTGGACTATTTGGTAAGGAAGAGCCCAGTATCAAATCAATTTGGTGCTCAATCCCTCTCAAAGGTGGAAGTCCTTTTGGAGGATCTTGAAACACATCTTGAAACTCTTCTACCAAATTTTCCAAACAATGAGGACTATCAACAAGTGGTTCTAACTTAAGAGTTCTAGGGATGGCTAAGAAAAGAGGATGGTGAGCCACTATTTCCCTTTGAAGTTCATGCCTAGACACAAGAAGTGTAGGCTTAGAACTCTTATCTTTTTTATCTTTTTCACTCTCCCTCTTTTTTTTCATGATGATTTGGTCCTCATGGATTTCTCTAGGAGAGAGAGATTTTAAAGTAACCTTGTGACCATGGAAATCAAAAGAAAGTTTGTTGGTAAAGCCATCATGAAAAACTTTTCTATCAAATTGCCAAGGCCTTCCCAAAAGAACATGTGTAGCTTCTGATCCTGCCTGTTGACCGGAACGCTAGAGAATGCCTCGTCAAAGGATCGACGTGCGCACCGCTTCTCACCTTCGTTCCTCTTCGGGATCTACTTCAAGAACCTGCAAAGAAACGATACGGCACCGCTGCGGCCGATCGCACTCCGACGCTCAAGTCAGTGACGGTATCACCAAATACTAAGAACAAGAACCGTGCAAATCCTCTCTCACAATCAGCTCTATCACTCGCAAGCGTAAAGTGTATGAACTGAACGTGCGTACCTCAGAAAGTTTGTTAAGAGCTCTTATATACCTGGTGGCTTTCTCTCCCCTGGCAGTTACAGACTTGGACACGTGGCTCGCATCCTACTGTACACCTGCCATCATCTGGGGGCTCCCTGACTTGGCGCTGCTTCTACTCTCATTTTGGCTAAGTTACTTATGCATGGTACTGCCCAGTGCATAGCTAACTTAGGAATGCGATCTATACTGGAACTGGCGAGTTAGGGGCCTTCATACACCTTCCCTGTGGTCTCGCCGGCCGCCTTCATAATCTGCTTCTCCTTCATCTTCGGCGATGTGCTTGTTCTGGCGATCTCCGACTGCTTGGTCGTCTGGGTCTACATCTGGCGACTTCATCTTCAACCTGGCGATCGCCTATTCTGGTAAGCTGGAAGTCGGAACACGCCAACTTAACAACTGGCGACTACACGTGTTCCCCGACTTCCTTCCTTCTGCCAACCTGGCGCCTTGTCAACACACCTACACTGTAGCAGGATGCCACGTCATCACACCCGACCACCAGGGCGGTACACAAGCCCCCCAGTCTTAAGCGAAGACTTGTCTAGCGAAAAGACTGAAAGAGCCTTCGTTAACACCGATCCACGTGGCACTGACGCAGAATTCCAAGCGATTGTACCTTCTGCTGCTCTGACGCCCCACCAAACCCTTCACTCATCGCTCAACACGTGGCTTCATCAACGGCTCTCTTCATATGCCGTTAGCGCTTCCTAAAATCATTTCGAAAACCCTTAAACCCATTACGCTCCACTGTTCCATCACTTTCTTCGTGCTTGCAAACGCTCCAACTTACTTCTGCGAAAACTCTCAACGCTCTCCAACGCTCGAGATCACCATTTTTCTCCATCGTCTTCCTGATCATCGAAAGGTAATTACTTTCCTTCATCTGCTGGTTTACCTTGCATTTTCACCGATTCGCATCATCCTGTAACTGCTTGGTGCATACGCTGTGGGTTGTTTTTCCATTTCTCCTTCTGCGTAACTTAGGGCTTTGTCGATCGTCGCAACGAACCCATATTCGTTCGTCTTTCACCTTCCTTCTATGATTGAGTCAGCCTTTGTAACCCCCCTGATCATTTTCCTTTCTTCTTCCTTTGCAGCTGCCATCATGACTCGCACCAAGATTACCCCGAACCCCCCTCCATCAGCGCGAAACCTTCCTTCACAAGCACACGACTCAACACAAGTTCGTGGTGCTTCCTCCTCGCAGGCTGAGAGGCCTGCATCTTCCCAATCTGCCCTGGCTCAGGCGACTCCATCTAACGCTGGAGGAGCCCCCGTCCCTCTGCCAGACTTCAAAACTCTATACCCCTGGGCTAACTCAACCCTTCTGAAGGAGACCTCGTCGGTGAACACTGCGGGAGCAGTTTTGCGGTTGACTAAGGGGGACGAAATCTACCAGTCGTTTCACAAGGAGCACGACGAAAGGATGATGGTGCTGCCTTGCCCCGCCGACCTGCCCGTGTGTGCTGATGACAAAGTAAGCGCCGACGGGCCCTTCTGCTTTGTCTATACAACTTTCTTCAAGAAGGTCAAGCTTAGGTTCCCTCTTACCCGATTCGAGAGGGAACTTTTGACCGAGCTCAACATTGCTACCGCCCAGCTTCACCCCAACAGCTGGGCGTTTGTTCGAGCCTTTCAAATAACGTGCGACCACCTGGGGTTGCCCGCGTCGGTGGACGTGTTTTTGTTCCTTTTTTAGGCCAAGCACCCAGGAGACCGCCTGTGGGTCAGCTTGAATGCAATTGCTGGGAGATCCATTTTTACCATCTTCCAGCAATCGTACAAAGACTGGAAGGGAAAATTCATCCAAGTACGTGCAAACGACAAGGACACCTCCCTTCTTGATGGCTTCCCCTTGTACTGGGTGGACAAGGGGAAAAAGAGTCCAAGAGCTGCTTCAGGAGGCCCAGAAGTCCTGATAGCATGGGAGCATTGGACAGAGACCTTTGTCTCTTCTGGAAGAAGGTGGCGGACGCCAACATAACTTTCCTCACCACTTCCCTGATCAGCTTTGAATTCTTCGAAGATCAGCTAGAATTTCAAATAGGTTAGGTCATTTGAACCATTGCTTTAATACTGCTTCTGTTTAGCTGTCTCTGGGCGTCTTGTGCGTTATGCGCAAGACTTTGGCTTTACTTTTCCTGCACATATTATCTGCTTTGCTATTTATTACGCTATGCACTTATCTGTTTTCCTTGAGTTAACCCACGCATCTCTGTCCCCTGCAGACAACATGTTGCCCAAGAACATGCTCGCTGAACTCAAATCGCTCGCCCGAAACCACGGGTTGGCAACCGGTTCCCAAACGGTGCCAAACTCGGCGGTTGAGAAGGCCATCGTTCATGGGCGATCACCGCCCAAGGAACCCACCCAGCGCAAGAAACTGGTCCTTAAGAGACCTAAGCGAAAAGCCCCTCAAGTCGTCCATGAGGAGGAAGAAGAGGATGACGAGGTCACAGAGGATGGCCTCGTTACAAAAAGGAAGAGGGTGGCACCATCTTCTCCACCTGCTCCACCCCCTCTTCCAACCTCAACACCACCATCAACGCCTGCTCCTCCTCCCTCATCGCCAACACCACAAGCTCCTTCATCACCAGTCCAAGCGGTTCCGCTGGCCACTGCGCCACCTGCAGCTGAGGCCCAAGAGCCAAATTTCTTGGAGGACCCCCCAAGCGCCTCTACTCCATATGTGTCAGCAGGAGGGGGCCCCCCTTCAAACACTTCAGCTGCAGGAGATGTTCCAATCGGGGATGAGGTTGCTCATACCTCTCCGATTCTAATCACCGAATCCCCGATCCCGTCGCCACGCCAAGAAGCAAACACTGAAGATCCTGCTAAGGAAGGTGGCGGCGAGAACCCCCAACAAGCCCCCCTGGCGCCTCTCCAACCAGCAAACCTTTCCCTTGAAGTCACAAGGATGTGGGAACCTCTGACTGCCAAACTGAAGACCATAGCAGAGGATATCCCAGCGATCATAACGAGGGCTGTGGAGAGCTCCACCAGGAGGCTTCAAGACGATCTCTTCAACCTCAAGACTGAAAATAGCACTATGAAGGTCGAGGTGGAGAAAATGTCATTCAGCCTGACGCTCGCAGAAATCGAACACTCCCGAGTGGAGGATGCCCTGAATACCGAGCTCAGGCTGGCGCGCAAGGAAGCTGCTGACCTTCGCCGCAAAGTTCACGATCTTGCCCAAGAGAAGGTCGAGTTGGAAAGCAAAATCGTGCCTCTTCGCGCCAAGGCGATCGACCTGGAGGCTCACATTCAAGCTGACGCCGCCAAGGTGCAAAAACTGGAGCAGAGGTCGATCGACCGCGAGAAGCTACTTGGGCAAGTAGAAAAAGCGAGGGACGACGCCATGGCTGATCTCGCCGAGGCAAACAAGGAGAAAGGAAAGATGGCTGCTGATTTGGCCCAAGCTCAAACGGAATCCAAGAAGGTTACTGACGACCTTCTCCATGCTCAAGAGACCAACGAACAACTCCGAAAACAGGTTGAAGAGCTGGAGCAGCTGAACAAAGAGCTCAAGAAACAGGTTGAAGAACTTCAAGGGCAAATTGAAGAACTTAAGCTAAATTCTGCTCAGATTCTGGCTGCTGGATTCGAAGCCGTTGGGAACAATTCGCATGCCTATTCCCCGATCTCGACCTCAGCATGGTGTCGTTGAACAACGAAGTAGTAGATGGAAAGGTCGTTCCTGCTGAAGACTAATCAACTCCACCTCATCTGCTACTTTATAATTTCCCTTGTATACCTTGTAATAAAAACTCGTGCATATGTGTTTTGAACAGATACTTATTTCAATCACGAAGCTTGGATATTCTCTCCCCTGACTCCTTTTAAGCGCTTTAGCCTTCTTTGCATGTTTAACTTTGTCGGATTTAACTTAGTGATTTTGCAAACGCGACTTTTGACGTAACTGCCTCGAGCCAATTCAAACTTAAGAAATAATCACTTTAAACAACTTGTACTCTTAAGGCAACTAACCTTATTGCAAGAATTCCCTTCAAGCAATGAACTGTAACTCAATTATTGGCTCAAACAGCGTCCCACTCGACCTGCTTTATCAAACAAGTCTTTCAACCTTCTCGCCGTGTTTGAACTTTCCCCGATCGCCAAGAACTCTTGGTAATATCAGCTTTTCCTAGCTTCATGCTTTGGCAGTTGTTTCTTTATCTGGGAGCAGAGACGCCTTTAGGGATCTCTTTTTACCCTCCTGGACTTCAGAACAAAGACCGGCTGACTAGGCGTTCTCTTCGAACCTACCTTAGCCACCTTCCAAACTTCTTCCACCCTCTGCGCCATACCTGAACTCGTTCGAGACGAGAAGGATTTTATCTTGCCTAAGCTCGCATGTAAGCGAGAAGGTCTTTTAACTCGCCTGAACTCGCTCAACGGCGAGAAAGACTTTATCTGGTGCCTCCACTTGCCCAGGGTGTACATCTCCTCCCCCCTGGATGCACTGAGGACCTTTTCTTTCTCTCGCCTGCGCTCGCTCGACGGCGAGGAGGTCTTTAACTGGCCTTAGCTCGCACAACGGCGATAAGGACTTTATCTGGTGCCTCAACTTGCCCAGGGTGTACATCTCCTCCCCCCTGGATGCACTGAGGACCTTTTCTTTCTCTCGCCTGCACTCGCTCGACGGCGAGGAGGTCTTTAACTTGCCTCTACATTGCCCCAGGGGTTCCATCTTCTCGCCCCCAGAAACATGGAGGACTTTTTACTCTTTCTCGCCTGCACTCGCTCGACAGCGAGGAGGTCTTTTACTTGCCTCAGGACGCGCGAGAGTGTTGAGGTCTTTCATCTGGTGCCTCCGATCGTCGAAAGACGATGAGGACTTTGAAAACTCAACTGGTGCCTCCAATCGCCGAAAAACGATGAGGACTTAAAACTTAACTGGTGCCTCTAATCGCCGAAAAACGATGAGGACTTAAAACTTAACTGGTGCCTCTAATCGCCGAAAAACGATGAGGACTTAAAACTTAACTGGTGCCTCCAATCGCCGAAAAACGATGAGGACTTAAAACCTTTTAGAAAGCACGCGATATATCTTTTCTTGCCTTAAATCATGTACAAATGACAAGGTCTTTCTTCAAAACTTTTGAAAATAGCACACATGTAATCTGAAAACACCTTATACTTCGAAAACTCTTCTTTTATTGGGTAGCCTCATTAAAAACCCTCCTTAGGGAAAAAAGAGTGCCCCCTTCAAACTGTTTTAACAGAGACATTGTAATATAACATTGTGTTTGTCTTCACTTGCAAAGCTCTTAACTATAGTACAACTTCAGGTGTGTGGCGTTCCAGGTGCGAGGGATCGCCCCTCCTTCCAGCGTCTCTAAGCGGTAGGCCCCGTTCCCGAGCGCCTCGGTTATTCTGAACGGTCCAGTCCACTTGGGTGACAATTTATTCTCCATCTCGTACTGGTGGGCCTTCCTCATCACCAAGTCACCCTCTCTAAACTGCCTTGGCATCACCTTCGAGTTGTATCTTCGCTCGATCCTCCTCTTCACCGCCTCAGCCTTCAGCCTCGCCTCTTCCCTGACTTCATCCAGCAGATCCAGGTTCAGCCTTCTCTCTTCATTCGAGTCTTCCTCTACAAAGTTCTGGAATTTCGACGAGCTCTCCTGGATCTCCACCGGAATCATGGCGTCACACCCATAGACCAAGCTAAACGGGGTCTCATGGGTTCCTGACTGCTCGGTGGTGTGGTACGCCCAGACTATACGGGGCACCTCCTCAGCCCAACCTCCCTTGGCTTTCTCAAGCCTTCTCTTCAAACCTCTCAACAACACCCGATTAGCTGACTCCACCTGGCCATTCGTTTGAGGGTGCTCGACGGATGCAAACACTTGTTGAATTCCCACCCCTTCGCAAAGCTTCTTCAACAGGTGGCTTGCAAACTGCGTCCCATTATCTGACACCAGGCGCTTAGGCACTCCAAACCGGCACACGATGTTCTTCCATACAAAACCTTCGATCTTGTGTGCGGTGATCTGGGCCACTGGTTCTGCTTCAATCCACTTGGTGAAATACTCAATCGCCACCACCAAGTACTTCATTTGCCTGATCGCCAACGGGAAAGGTCCCAGGATGTCGATTCCCCAAGTATGAAACGGCCAAGGGCTATAGATCGACTTCAACTCCTCGGGAGGTGCCTTGTGCCAATCGGCGTGCTGCTGGCATTGTTTGCAGCACTGGGCATACTTCTTGCAATCTTCTCTCATAGATGGCCAATAGTAGCCTGCACGGAGAGTCCTCGCGGCCAGAGCTCGACCCCCGACGTGGCTTCCGCATATACCTTCGTGGAGCTCTGCCATAATTCTCGTGCACTTCTCGCCGTGTATACATTCTAGGAGCGGGTGAGTGAACCCAAACCTGTACAGATCGCCATCAATCAACGTATACTTGCTGGAATTTTTCTTTACCTTCCTAGCTTCCGTCGGATCCAACGGGAGGAGGCCATCTGCCAAGCACCGCTTGTACTGTGTTATCCAAGTGTCTGGCTCATGGGCGGCGCAGACCTGCATCACGTCCACCTTCTCTCCTTGACATGCTCTAACTCTCGGCGATCTCAGAGTTTCTTGCGTCAAGGACTTATGGCTTCTCGCTGCTCTCTCCGTCGACTTGCTTATCTGAAGGACCAGGTGATCTGCTACAAATGCCCTCGGCGTCTTCAGAGTTTCTTGAATCACCGTCCTCTGCCTACCCCCCTTGCCTGAGCTGGTGAGCTTAGCAAGCAAGTCAGCTCGGGCATTCTGCTCTCGGGGCACATGTACTACTTCAAAAGAGGCAAAGGAACTCTTCAATTCCTGCACATACGCCAAGTAAGCCGCCATTTGTGGATCTTTAGCCTGGAACTCGCCTGTTACTTGCCCTGTGACTAGCAGCGAGTCACTCTTAGCCATCAGCACCCTAGCTCCCATCTCCTTGGCCAGCAGAATCCCGGCGATTAGCGCCTCATACTCTGCTTGATTGTTGCTGGCTTTGAAGGCAAACCTCAAAGATTGTTCAATCAGCACGCCGTTGGGTCCTTCCAATATGACTCCAGCACCGCTGCCCTGCTGGTTCGACGATCCGTCCACCGAAAGTACCCAACGGAAATCGTCTCCTTCAACCCGCGTCGCCTCTGATGAGAGTTCAACCACAAAATCTGCAAAGATTTGCCCCTTGATCGGGCCTCGAGGCTCATATTTAATGTCAAACTCTGACAACTCCACTGCCCACTTCACCATTCTTCCCGCAACGTCAGGTTTCTTCAAGACCTTCTGGATGGGCAGGTCAGTCATCACCAATATTGTGAAGCTGTGGAAGTAGTGGCGCAACCTCCTCGCCGAAAACACCACAGCTAGCGCAGCCTTTTCCAGGGCCTGATATCTCGTTTCTGGGCCCTGCAACACCTTGCTCACAAAATAAATAGGCTTCTGAGCCTGATCTTGATCCTGGGCGAGCACCGCACTCACCGCCCTCTCAGTTACAGCAAAATACAACCTGAGAGGGATTCCCGCCAGCGGTTTGCACAGAACCGGCGGGCTCGCCAGATACTCCTTCAGTTTAACGAAAGCTTCTTCGCACTCTTTCGTCCAAACGAACTTATTATTGCGCCGCAGACACTGAAAATAGGGATGCCCCTTTTCTCCGCTAGCTGACACGAAGCGAGATAGGGCTGCCATCCGACCTGTTAGCTGCTGGACTTCTTTCACCGTAGCCGGGCTTCTCATCGCCAAGATGGCGGCACACTTGTCTGGGTTAGCTTCTATCCCCCTTTCAGTCAAGAGAAAACCCAAAAACTTTCCAGCCTCCACGCCGAAAATGCATTTCTCCGGGTTGAGCTTTAACTTGAACTTGGCGATCGTCGTGAATAATTCTTCCAAGTCTGCAACGTGCTTGCTCTTTTCCTGCGAGGTCACGACCATGTCATCGACGTAGGCTTGCACGTTCCTTCCTAGCATTGGTGCAAGTACTCGATCCATCAACCTCTGGTACGTGGCCCCCGCGTTCTTCAGCCCAAACGGCATCACCTTATAGCAGTAGCACGACCTCTCCGTCATGAAGGCTGTTTTTTCTTCATCCATGGGATGCATCTTGATCTGATTATAGCCCGAGAAGGCATCCAAGAAACTCAGCAGCTTGCACCCTGCAGCACTATCGACCAGGGCATCAATGCTTGGTAAAGGATACGAATCCTTTGGGCAAGCTTTGTTCAGATCGGTGAAATCGACGCACATGCGCCATTTCCCGTTACTCTTCTTCACCAGTACGACATTTGCCAACCATTCAGGGTACTGGACTTCCCTGATGTGGCCTGCAGCGAGGAGTTTCTGTGTTTCGTCCCTGATCGCCTGCCTCCTCTCCTCATTGAATTTTCTTCTCCTTTGTCGCACCGGTCTCACCATGTTGTCCATCGCCAGATGATGGCACAAGAAGTCGGGATCGATCTCGGGCATGTCCGAAGCAGACCAAGCAAACGCGTCCAGATGCCGCTCAATCACCTTTGCGATCTGGTCTTGGAGATCGACCTCCAGAGATCTTCCCAGCTTGAAGATTTTTCCTCCGATCTCCTTTTCGAGCCACTGCTCAACAAGTTTAGGCCTGGACTCTCTGGCGATCACCGCCCTGGCGATTCCCTGTTCCCTTGCTTCCTCGGGGCGATTCCGCGCCTCTTCCTCCTCCAGGCCAGCATTCCTCTCCCCCAGCTCAGCATCCACCATTTCCACGTCTCTTCCGGCGGCCTCCTCTGTTACCGGCGGTCTGGGCTTCACACCGGGAGGTGGGGTGGTTGTTACGTAACTCACTGATCTTTTGTTTTTCAGGCTATTCTCATAGCACCTTTTCGCTTCTTTCTGATCAGACTTGATCGTGATCACCACCCCTTCCATGGACGGCAACTTCACCTTCATGTGCCGAGTCGACGGAATGGCGCCTATCCTGTTAAGAGTGGGCCTTCCCAACAGGATGTTATATGCTGAAGGGGCGTTTACGATGAGGTACTTGATTTTCTCCGTCCTCGACCCAGCCTCATCTGTAAACGTGGTTCTCAGCTCAATGTACCCCCTGACCTCCACCTGGTCGCCAGCGAACCCATATAAGCACCCTCCATAGGGCCTTAGCTGGTCAAGGGGCAATTCCAGCTGCGTGAATGTCGGCCAGAACATCACGTCTGCCGAGCTTCCTTGGTCCACCAGAACTCTGTGGACCTTCCTTCCCGCCGTAACCAACGAAATAACTATGGGATCGTTGTCATGAGGCACAACGTCCTGAAGATCCTGCTTTGTGAACGTGATGTCCACTTCCGGCGAGTGATCTTCAAACATGTCCACTGCCATCACCGATCGCGCATACTTTTTCCTCTGCGATGTGGTGCATCCACCACCTGAGAAACCCCCTGCAATGGTGTGGATCTCCCCATGGATAGGCATCTCGTGTTGCTGGGCTTCTCCACCTGCTGGCTGGGAACTCGACGCTCCCCCCGTCCTTCTATCCAGCAGATAGTCATTTAGGAACCCGCTCTTAACTAGATCGTCGAGCTGATACCCCAAAGACAAACACGAGTCCAAGGAGTGGCCAAAACATTGGTGGAACTCGCACCAGGCGTCCGGCTTTGACCCCAACACCTTGTAGCCCACCTTCTCGGGCGCCTTCAACCTAGCAGATATGTTAGGGATAGCGATCAGGTCCGCTAGTCCCATGACGAATTTGTGCTTAGGCGGGCGATTGTACTCCCGGCGTGCTGGTTGCTGGCGTGCTGGTTGTTGGCGCGCTTGGCTTCTTCCCTTGTTTCTCCTGTCGTAGGGGTGGCGAGTCCTCTGGTCTTTTTTGGCCGCCGCCGCCGTTTCCAGCACCCTCTGCGGCTGGATCCTGGTCTGGGCGCGTGGCCTGGCGGGAGCCACGCTGCCTCTCTTCTCGGCGACTTCACTCTCGTCGGCGATGTGGGCCACCGCAAGTCGCCTGACTTCAGCAAACGTCGCTGGATGAGCCCTGATCAAGGCCTCGCAGAATGGCCCTGGCTGCACGCCCTTCTTGAAGGCATAGACCAGCATTTCTTCATCCTTGGCCGGCGATCTGACCATCTGCGCTCCGAAGCGATTGAGGTAGTCTCTGAGGGACTCCCCATGGTACTGCCTTATATCAAACAGATCATAGGACACCCTGGGCGGTGCCTTATTCACAATGTACTGCTCGACAAAGATTTTCGAGAACTGTTGAAAATTGGTTAAGTGGCCGTTAGGCAGGCTCACAAACCACTCCATCGTCGTTCCCTGGAGCGTACTCACGAACATCTTGCAGTAGACGGCGTCTGACCCTCCCGACAGCATCATCTGCGTGTGGAACGTGGTCAGATGAGCCTCTGGATCCTCCACGCCGGTAAAAACAGCTTTAACCGGAACCACGCTCGTGGGAATTGGCGTGTCGGTAATCGCCTGAACGAAAGGCATTGGGAACACACGAGGTGGCGTCGACGGTGCCACCTCTTCAGCAGAAGAACGTCCCTGCTACTCCTGAAGAGCTCGACGCAACTCCTCAGTTACCTTGCTGAGCTCCTCGTTCCTGGCGCGAGAGGCGACCAGGTCCTCATGTATCCTCGCCTGCTCTACGCGCGAGGCTTCCACAGTTGCCTGCAACGAGCGCATCATCTCTGCCATCTGCGCCATGGTCATGGCGGCGTCGCCTTCAGCAGCGACAGGCGCCACGGGACTGGAACGATTGCTTCCCATTTTTCTCATTAACTTCAGCGAACCACAGGAATACAGCAAACAACACTTCAACCACGATCGAATCAGCGATCAATCGGAGAAAACTCAAGAAACTGCGCAAGAACTCACGAACACTGCAAACCTTCGAAGAAAACCACAACTTCACCAAAAACCACCGTTTCCCCGCGGACAGTCGAACAAGCGAAAGAACTCGAACTTCCACCAAACAGATTGCGCGCAAGCAACAAAAGACCTCACTCCACCGATCAAAAACCAAACAAACGGTACAAACGCAAACTCACCGAACGAAATTCAGACAAACCGTGAACGATGGTTGCACCAGCACACAACCACGCAGAAAACTTCGCAAACCTCCAAGAACCCACGCTGTGGATGGGAGCAAGCTTTACACGGCCCCACGGTGGGCGCCTGATGCTCCTGCCTGTTGACCGGAACGTTAGAGAATGCCTCGTCAAAGGATCGACGTGCGCACCGCTTCTCACCTTCGTTCCTCTCCGGGATCTACTTCAAGAACCTGCAAAGAAACGATACGGCGCCGCTGCGGCCGATCGCACTCCGACGCTCAAGTCAGTGACGGTATCACCAAATACTAAGAACAAGAACCGTGCAAATCCTCTCTCACAATCAGCTCTATCACTCGCAAGCGTAAAGTGTATGAACTGAACGTGCGTACCTCAGAAAGTTTGTTAAGAGCTCTTATATACCTGGTGGCTTTCTCTCCCCTGGCAGTTACAGACTTGGACACGTGGCTCACATCCTACTGTACACGTGCCATCATCTGGGGGCTCCCTGACTTGGCGCTGCTTCTACTCTCATTTTGGCTAAGTTACTTATGCATGGTACTGCCCAGTGCATAGCTAACTTAGGAATGCGATCTATACTGGAACTGGCGAGTTAGGGGCCTTCATACACCTTCCCTGTGGTCTCGCCGGCCGCCTTCATAATCTGCTTCTCCTTCATCTTCGGCGATGTGCTTGTTCTGGCGATCTCCGACTGCTTGGTCGCCTGGGTCTACATCTGGCGACTTCATCTTCAACCTGGCGATCGCCTATTCTGGTAAGCTGGAAGTCGGAACACGCCAACTTAACAACTGGCGACTACACGTGTTCCCCGACTTCCTTCCTTCTGCCAACCTGGCGCCTTGTCAACACACCTACACTGTAGCAGGATGCCACGTCATCACACCCGACCACCAGGGCGGTACAGCTTCCATGGGCACAACATCACATAATACCTCATCTTTGTATTTTCCAATAGAGAAATGGATGAGGACTTGTTTATTCACAACAATTTCTCTTACTTCACTAAGCCATTGCAATTTGTAGGGCTTTGTATGAGAGATAGTAGGCAATCAAGTTTATCTACTACTCTTGTACTAGCCACATTAGCACAACTACCCCCATCCACTATCAAAGAACCAATGTTGTTTTGAATAAGACATCTTGTATGGAAAATATTTTCCCTTTGACTTTCATCAAAAGGTTGTGAAACTTGTCCAAGAAGTCTTCTCACAACTAACAAATCTCCTTCAAGTGGACTCTCACTCTGATTCTCACTAGACGCCCTAGATGGTGAAGAATGCCTAGGTGAATCCGAATCATGCTCACTCATGACAATGCCATTATGCACAAACATATTCCTTTTAGAAGGACAATTAGTCGCAATGTGACCATAACCCATACACTTAAAGCATTTCTTACTAGACGATCTAGTTGGGGATTTAGGCCTAGAAGTAGATGGCTTTGGTTCCTTGGGTTTGAAAGAAGAATCTTTAGAAGGAAATTTTGAAAAAGACTTTTTGTTCCTCCAAGAATTGTTGTAGTAACCATCATTGGGAGCATTTTTGAAAGAATTTTTCTTAGCAAGTTGGGCTTCCACCTTCATTGCAAGATGAACTAAAGAACCCAATGATGAATACTCTTGTAACTCAACAACATCTTGAATATCCTTCCTTAAACCACTCACAAACCTAGAAATCATAGCTTCCTCACTTTCTTCTAATTCAATTTTAAGCAAAAGCGTTTCTAACTCTTTGTAATATTCATCCACATTTAGCGTGCCTTGTTGAAACCGTTGGAGTCTCAACATGAGGTTTTTCCTAAAATGTGGGGGCACAAACCTAGCGCGCATTTGATCCTTTAAAGAGTTCCAAGAGTCCACAGGAGGACCCTTGTGATAGATAATGTCCTTTACAACACCATGCCACCATTTCATGGCATAATCATTAAACTCTAAGGTGGCTAGCTTAAGCTTGTGCTCATCTTGGATCTCATGGATCTCAAATATTTGTTCACACTTAGCCTCCCAATCTAAATACACATTAGGATCACTAGAGCCATTAAAACAAGGAAGCTTGACCGAAGGTAGCCTAGCCTTTGCATCTTGGTAGTATCCATCTCCACGGTGATGTCTCTCCCCTTGGTTGTGATGTCTATGGCCATGGAATTGAGGTGGAGTTTTCCTTCTCCTATGGTTCTCCTCACGGCCAAAGTCATTTGAAGAACCCCTTGATCAAGGTCTATGTGAATGATCTCCACCATTTAAGAGTGAGATGGCCTAGCTTGTTGCACCTCAATCTTTTGCAATTTTTCTTCCAAACGCTGAATGGTGCGTTGAGCTTCATGCAATTCACCAAGGACTGAAGCTTTGGAAGGAGAGTGTTGCTTGTAAGATTCACCACTTGAATAGCCAGCCATTTGCAAATGAAAACAGCAAACACAAAAACAGCAAACAAGTTAAGAAACAAAGTTAGCACAAAAAAATTAATTTGGCAACCAAATTGCCGAAGTGAATTTGGCCAGAAAAAATCACTCTCAAAGAAATAATGTCCCTGCACCAAGCTGATCTTGAGGCCTTAGGAATCCTCAAATGAAAGTTGTCAAAGCAAGGCACACCAATCTCAAAGCCAACCACAACAAAACCAATGAAGCAATAAAGACAAACAAGAAAAGGTATGAGCAATGAAAGGCTATAACAAAAGGAATACTAGATGTATGACAAACTCAAAGAGTAATGAATAAAAGACAAGCAACAAAATAAGGAACTCAATGAAAAAGTAGGCACACAAAAGAATAGTTAAAGAAAAGCACTAGAGTAGATGAAGAAAAACAAAAACAGAACTACTGGAAAATATTTTTATGCAAACTGTGCTTGATGTTCACTGATTTAACTGGAATGATATAAAGCGAACTGGATTATGAAATTTTAACCACAGAAACTTCAAGATCTTAGCTCAATAATGGCACTGGAATTACGCAAAAACAGTAAGCCAATTAATTGAGATAAATTTTTCAAATCGCTGCCAGATTACCGTATTTTTTCGGCAAAAATGTACACTTTTTGTATTTTATTTATCATTTTTTGTGTACTTTGAATTTTTGAGGACTTCTTTTTTTTACTCTTTTCTAACACTTTGAAGAACACAAATCCAGAATTTCAGAATTTTCCAGTTAGTAAATAAATTGCAATAAGGAAAAACAGTAAGCACGTTTTCAGAAAACAAAGGAATTCTAACAGGAATGAAAAACAGAATTAAGAACTAGCAAAGACATAATGGAAAATGATGTATAGGAACTTGTATAGGTCTAAAATACAAGTATGAACTCAATTCTAATACAGAAAATGCACAAAGGATCAAATATCAAACTCAGAAAAAATTATATGACACCAAAGCAAGAAACAAAAAAATTCAATAAAAGTACTACAAGAAGTGATGACAATTATGGAAAAACATGACTAGGACAAAACTTGTATGGATTCAAAAAGGAAAATACTCAAACATATGATAGGCACAAATAAGAAAACAGCAATAAAACTCAAAATAAGCCTAAAAGCAGAAATGTAAACGGCAAGAATTAAAGAGCTCTTGAATTAAAGTGCAACACAACTCAAAATTAAACAAGAACACACCTAAACTCTAGATACCACATGATATGATTCCAATAGCACAATATGAATGATTCTTGACATTCTTAGGAATCATCTTGAGTTGGATATGAGATAGGCACTTTAAAATAGAATTGGATCAAGGTTCTATGTTCAAGAACTCACCAAGACTAGTACCAAAACCCAAACTCATATGGAAGTTCCATGTATTGTCAAATTGAACCAAACAAATTGAGTGAAAAGGCAAAGGCACCGAACAAATGCATAAGAACAGAATTGCACCGAACAATTAAGCTAGAAAATGAAGAAGAAGCAAAGATGAACGGTAGAAATGAAAGGAGCCGAAGCAAAACCAAAAGAAACAACAAAATGCCGAACTGAAAAATGCAAGAACTCAAACTAAGACATGAACATAAAAAGAGAAGGAAGGAAGGAGAAGAGAAAGCTCATGAAGATGGAGGAATGGTTGAATGATCACGCCACTTAGAGGATGGAGACTCCAAGATGAGTGTGCAAAGCCGCAACTTGAGGTAACCAAAGAACTCTCAAGATAAGACTAAGTGAGGAAGGCACAAAGCTCTCCAATTCTCTCTCAAATTGAGTAGAGTTTCACTAATACAATTTCCAATCTCCAAAAATACAAAGGCAGCACCTTAATTTATAGCCTAGAGGTGCTGAAATGCAAAGCTAATTAAATTCAAAATTCCCCCCAAATACATGAAAGTGGCGCCAAGCATGAGGAAGGTGTGACTTCCTCTCTCACTTTGGCACCTCCCTATTACTCCTACACCTCTCTACTAAACGCACACCCCCCTAAGACTCCTAACTAAAGACTAAAAGATGCTTTAACAAAAGAGGTTTCTAATGTTTCCCTCTAAGCACCTTCAAACAATGAAATTACAAAAAGAGAAAACAAACGTCCATTAGCTCCTAAAGCCTTGAACATGCTCCTTGTAAGCCTTTGAGGTGGGCTTTGAACTCCATGAGCGTCCTCCATTTGAGCCTCAACCTCTTCTTGCTCTTGATGATTGGCCTCCATGTCCACTTGAGCTTGATCTCCATCACTCACTGTCTGAAATTCCTAACTCCACTTCAATCCATGGAAACTCCTCTTGAGTTTCTTTAATGCTTTCGCTCATCATATCTCCTTCATCATTCATCCAAAGAAGAAATTATAAAGATCACTAATAGAAGAAGAACGTTTTTCCATCAAAACCAGATTAAAACAAGAAACAAAGCTCAAAACAGTAAAGCACCAGAAAAACAATCGGTTGTCTATACCAGTAAAAATAACAACAACTGAATTGAAAGAGTTTAAGGAAGAAAGAGATGCACAAACAGTTTATACTTGTTCACTCTTAAACCAAGAGCTACATCCAGTTTCCCAAAAATCACTAAGAATCCACTAAGTAATCAAAACTAGATTACATACACACACCACCAAAGAAGTGACCTTGATCCCCTCAAGACACACACTTCCTTTGGCTCACCACACACACCAAGAATGTTGATCTTGACAACCTCAAGAGCACACAACCCTTCTTGGCTTTACAACACCAGAATGTACGAATTTCTTAGAACGAATTACACTTGTTACAGAATGAACTGAAATCAATATAGAGTAATCACATTCCACTTCTCTTTTGAATAATCAATGCTCAAAGTGAAAACTCAAATCTTTGAAAAGCTCTTTGAAAAATCAAATCTGTTTTTCTTTCTTGTTGTTTGTTATAAAATATTAACAAACTATTTATAGTTTTAAAATCTTGGTCAAAGCATTTAAATCAGGAGCGTATTCAGTTATAAAATCATTTAAAGCTTACTTAACTAACAAAACTGTTTCTGTTAGGATTTCAAACAAACAATTGGTTGAAAGAGCGAACCAATCGGTTGTTTTGGTTTGACATCAAGTCAACCATCCAAAATAGTTTTCAAACTTTTTCAAAAATACCTAAGTATAAAACAATCGATTGTTTCGACAAAACAACAGGTTGTTTTTCACTTAGTTAGAAAAACACTTTAAACTTCAAAGATTTGAAAACACTTAAGCTTTAGATTCAACAAAGAGTGGATTACAAAGATAAACTACCCGAGATCCTATTCTAAAACACATCAGCAACTTCAGGAAACTCCACCCTTCCATCAAACGCTAGGATTTGGATTCTTCAAAGCTTTGATCACACTTGATTTAACAAAAATGAACAATCCTAAACTCAACTCACATCAATAAAGAAGTTCTCGTAATTAAAAAGGCGTAACATTGTTCAAAGTACTATGGGTTTTATAAGTAGAGTGAAGGTAAGGGTACTCCTCTACCAGTTGCCCATTGACCACGGTTTTACCCGGGCCAAGTTGGGAGAAATCAATACTGGGATGAAGTCCTGAAGCTTGTTCTATGCCCCCTCAAATCCCTCAAAGTAGGTTTAGGCAGCGTCTTGTTTGCACCCTTCAGTTTCCTTGGCGAACTTCTCCTTAAGGTTGGAAACCTCAACCGAAAGCCTCTCTTTTTCTGCTACAACCTCTTGAGGTTGGTTTGCAGCAGCTATGTTCGTTTCAGAAAGGAGTCGCTCAGTTTCTTAATGGGTAGACTTGGAGTGCGGCTACTTATAGTAACTGTAACTGTTCCGAGTTCGTTTGTCTTATGGGTGTGGCTAATCAGATTAATTGTATATGTTTCGAGTTAGGTCGTCTTATAAGTGCGGCTAATAAGATTAACTATAACTGTTCCGAGTTCGTTTGTCTTATGGGTGTGGCTAATCAGATTAATTGTATATGTTTCGAGTTAGGTCGTCTTATAAGTGCGGCTAATAAGATTAACTATAACTGTTCCGAGTTAGGCCGTCATATTGGTGCGACTAATCTGAGTAATTGTAACAGTTTCGAGTTATGTCGTTTTATGGATGCGACAAATAGGAGTAACTGTAACTATTCCGAGTTAGGTCATCTTATGGGAGGGTCTAATCGGAGTAACTGTAACTTTTCTAAGTTAGGTCATCTTATGGGTGTGGCTAATAGGAGTAACTGTAATTTTTCTGAGTTAGACCGTGTAATGGGTATCGCTCATCGGAGTAATTGTAACTTTTTCGAGTTAGGTCGTCTTATGGAGCGGCTAATCATAGTAACTGTAACTGTTCTGAGTTAGGCCATCTTATGGGTACGCCTAATCGAAGTAACTGTAATTGTTCTAAGTTAGGTCATCTTATTGGTGCGGCTAATCAGAGTAATTGTATCTGTTTTAGTTAGGTTGTGTTAAGGGTGCGGCAAATTGGAGTAACTGTAATTGTTCTGAATCAGGTCGTCTTATGGGTGCGGCTAATTAGAATGACTGTAACTATTCCGTGTTAGGCCCTTTTTGAGGTTGTAGCTAATTGGAGTAACTGTAACTGTTCTGAGTTTAGTCATATAGCGGGTGTGGCTAATCGGAGTAACTGTGACTGATCCTGCCTGTTGACCGGAACGCTGGAAACTGCCTCGTCAAAGGATCGACGTGTGCACCGCTTCGAACCTCCGTTCCTCTTCGAGATCCACCTCAAGAACCTGCAAAGAAACAAAGCAGCGCCGCTGCGGCCGATCGCACTCCAACGCCCAAGTCAGTGACGGTATCACCAAATACTAAGAGAAGAAGAACCGTGCAAATCCTCTCTCACAGTAAGCTCTATAACTCGCAAGCGTAAAGAGTATAATCTGAACGTGCGTACCTCATAAAGTTTGTTGAGAACTCTTATATACCTGGTTGTTTTCTCTCTCCTGGCAGTTACAGACCTGGACACGAGGCTCGCATCCAGTCGTACACGTGCCATCATCTGGAGCCTCCTTGACTTGGCGCTGCTTCTACTCTCATTTTGGCTAAGTTACTTATGCATGGTACTGCCCAGTGCATAGCTAACTTGGGAGTGCGATCTCTACTGGAGTTGGCGAGTTAGGGTGTCCTCATACACCTTCCCTGTGGTCTCGCCAGCCGCCTTCATAATTTGCTTCTCCTTCATCTTCGGCGATGTGCTTTCTCCGGCGATCTCCAACTGCTTGGTCGCCTGAGTTCACATCTGGCGACTTCATATTTAACCCGGTGATCGCCTATTCTGATATGCTGGAGATCGGAACACGCCAACTTAATAACTGGCGGCTTCACGAGCCCCCCGACTTCCTTCCCTTCTGCCAGCCTGGCGCCTTGTCAACACGCCTATACTGTAGCAGGATGCCACGTCATCACTCCCGACTACCAGGGCGGTACACAAGCCCCCCAGTCTTAAGCGAAGACTTGTCTAGCGAAAAGACTGAAAGAGTCACGTCAACACCGGTCTACGTGGCACTGACGCAGAATTCCAAATGGTTGTACCTTTTGCTTTTCTGACGCTCCACCAAACCCCTCACTCATCGCTCGACACGTGGCTTCATCAACGGCTCTCTTCAGCTGCCGTTTGCGCTTCCTAAACCCATTTCGAAAAAACCCTTAAGCCCATTTTCACTCAACACTGTTCCATCACTTTCCCTCGCATTCACGAACGCTCTAACTTTCTCCTGCGGAAAACTCTCAGCGCTCTCCAGCATTCTGAATCACCATCAACCTTCATCGTTTTCCTGATCATCAAAAGGTACCTACTTTCCTTCTTCTGCTGGTTTTCCTTGCATTTTAACCGATTCGCATCATCCTGTAACTGCCTGGTGCATACGCTGTGGGTTGCTTTTCCATTTCTCCTTCTGTGTAACTTAGGGCTTCGTCAATCGTCGCAACGAACCTACATTCGTTCGTTTTTCACCTTCCTTCTATGATCGAGTCAGCCTCTGTAACCCCTGATCATTTTTCCTTTTCTTCTTCCCTTGCAGCTGCAACCATGACTCGCACAAAGATCACCCCGAATCCTCCTCCTTCATCAAGAAACCCCCCTTCACAAGCACACGATCCACCACGAGTTCGTGGCGCTTCATCTTCCCAGGCTGAGAGGCCTGCGTCTTCCCGTCCTGTCCTGGCCCAGGCGACTCCACCTATCGCCGGAGGAGCCCCCGTTCCCCTGCCAGACTTCAAAACCTTGTATCCCTGGGCCAACTCGACCCTTCTGAGGGAGACATCCTCTGTGAACACTGCGGGAGCAGTTTTGCGGCTGACTAAGGGGGATGAGCTTCATCAATCATTTCACAAGGAGCACGACGAGAAGATGATGGTGTTGCCTTGCCCCCCCGATCTGCCTGTTTGTGCCGATGACAAGGTGAGCGCCGACGGGCCCTTCTGCTTCGTCTACACAACCTTATTCGAGAAGGTGAAGCTCAAGTTCCCTTTCACCCGATTCGAGAGGGAACTCCTTACCGAGCTCAACATTGCCGTCGCCCAGCTTCACCCCAACAGCTGGGCGTTTGTTCGAGCTTTTCAAGTGATGTGCGACCACCTGGGGTTGCCCGCATCCGTGGATGTATTCCTGTTTCTTTTCGAAGCCAAACACCCAGGAGACCGCTTGTGGGTTAGCTTGAACGCGATTGCTGGGAGGTCCATCTTTGCTATCTTCCAGCAATCCTACAAGGACTGGAAGGGGAAGTTCGTCCAAGTGCGCGCTAATGACAAGGACGCCTCCCTTCTCGACGGCTTCCCCTTGTACTGGGTGGACAAGGGGAAGAAAGAGTCCAAGAGCTGCTTCAGGAGACCCAGAAGTCCTGACAGCATGGGAGCATTGGACAGAGATCTCTGTCTCTTCTGGAAAAGGGTGGCGGACGCCAACATTACTTTCCTTACCACCACCTTGATCTGCTTCGAATTCTACGAAGACCAGCTAGAAATTCGAATAGGTTAGAACATTAAAAATTGTTGTTTTAATACTGCTTCTGTTTAGCTGTTTCTGGGCGTCTTGCGCGTTATGCGCAAGACTTTGGTTTTATCTTTCCTGCACATACCATCTGCTTTGCTGTGTACCACCTTATGCATTCGTTTTTTCCCTGAGTTAACCCATTCATTTTCGTTCCATGCAGACAACATGTTGGGCAAAGGCATGCTCGCTGAACTGAAGGCGCTCGCCCGAAACCACGGGTTGGCGACGGGTTCTCAAACGGTGCCCAACTCGGTGGTGGAGACAGCCATCGTCCAAGGGCGATCACCACCCAAGGAACCTGCCCAACGCAAGAAATTGGTCCTCAAGAGACCTAAAAGGAAAGCCCTTCAGGTGATCCACGAGGAAGAGGAAGAAGATGACGAGGCCACCGAAGACGGTTTGGTCTCAAAGAGGAAGAGGGTGGCACCTTCTTCACCGCCTGCTCCACCCCCTCTTCCAACCTCAACACCTCCATCGACGCCTGCTCCTCCTCCATCATCGCCACTCCCACGGGCTCCTGCCTCACCAGTCCAAGCGGTCCCACTGGCCACTGCGCCACCTGCAGTTGAGGCCCAAGAGCCAAACTTCATGGAGGACCCCCCAAGCGCCTCTACACCATATGTGTCAGCTGGAGGGGGTCTCCCTTCAAACGCCTCAGCTGCAGAAGTTGCTCCAATCGGGGATGAGGTTGCTCGTACCTCTCCGATTCTGATCACCGAGTCCCCGATTCCGTCGCCACGCCAGGAAGCGCCTACTGAAGAACCCGCTAAGGAAGGTGGCGACGAGAACCAACAACAGGCTCACCTGGTGCCTCTCCAAGCAGCAAACCTCCCTTTGGAGGTCACAAAGATGTGGGAGCCTCTAACTGCCAAGCTGAAGACCATAGCAGAAGATATCCCGGCGATCATAACCAGAGCTGTGGAGAGCTCAACCAGGAGGCTCCAAGACGACCTCTTCAACCTCAAAACCGAAAACAGCACCATGAGGGTCGAGGTGGAGAAGTTTTCTTTCAGCCTGACGCTCGCAGAAATCGAACACTCCCGAGTGGAGGATGCAATGAACACCGAGCTCAGGCTGGCGCACAAGGAGGCCACTGACCTTCGCCACAAGGTGCATCAACTTGCTCAAGAGAAGGTCGAACTGGAGAGCAAGATTGTGCCTCTTCGCGTCAGGGTGGTTGGCCTGGAGGCTCTCATGAAAGCTGACGCCGCTAAGGTGCAAAAATTGGAGCAGAGGTCAGTCGACCGAGAGAAATTTCTTGGGCAAGTGGAAAAGGCGAGGGACGACGCCATAGCTGATCTTGCCGAGGCCAACAAAGAGAAGGGAAAGGTGGCTGCTGAATTGGCCCAAGCACAAGCGGAATCCAAGAAGGTTACTGAAGACCTTCTCCAGGCTCAAGAGACCAACGAGCAACTCAAAAAACAGGTTGAAGAGCTGGAGCAACAGAATAAAGAGCTGAAAGAGCAAACTGAAGACCTCAAGAACCGGATTGAGGAACTTCAGAAGCAAATTGAAGAACTCAAGCTAAACTCTGCTCAAATTCTGGCTGCTGGATTCGAAGCTGCGCGGGAGCAATTTGCTTGCCTATTCCCCGACCTGGATCTCAGCATGGTGTCGCTGAACAATGAAGTGGTGGATGGAAAAGTCGTTCCTGCTGAAGATTAATCGACTCTCCTTCATCTACTACCTTCGTGCTTTCCCTTGTATTATAACTTGTAATAAACTTTTATGTCCCCTCGTATATATATTCTGAACTGTTATTCACTGCTATCTGTTAATGACAAAGGTTTACGTTTTTTCCTTTTATAACTTCTTCACTCGCTTCAACTTTCCTTGCTTGTTTAATTTCAAAGAAATGACTTAGGAAAACTGTAGGTACAACCTTTGACTTAACTGCGTCGGATCACTTCACCCCTAAGCAACAAACACTTAACAATTCGTAACCTTAAGGCAATTAACCTTATCGTAAAAATATCCCTCAAGCAATGAACTATAACTCAGTCACTGGCTTAAACACCGCTCCACTCGACCTGCTTCACCAAACAGGTCTTTTAACCCTCTCGCCGCTGTTTGAATTCTTCCCGATCGCCAAAGACTCTTGGTGATATCAGCTTCTTTCTAGCCTCATGCTTTGGCCATTGTTTCTTTGTCTGGGGGTAGAAACGCCTTTTGGGATCCTTCTTTACCTCCCTGAACTTCAGAACAAAAGACCGGTTGACTAGGCATTCTCTTCGAACCTACCTTAGCCACCTTCCAAACTTCTTCCACCCTCTGCTCCATACCTGAACTCGTTCGAGACGAGAAGGATTTTATCTTGCCTAAGCTCGCATGTAGGCGAGAAGGTCTTTAACTCGCCTGAACTCGCTTATCGGCGAGAAGGTCTTTAACTCGCCTGAACTCGCTCATCGGCGAGAAGGTCTTTAACTTGCCTGAACTCGCTCATCGGCGAGAAGGTCTTTAACTCGCCTGAACTCGCTCATCAGCGAGAAGGTCTTTAACTCGCCTCTACATTGCCCCAGGGGTTACATCTTCTCGCCCCCAGAAACACGGAGGACTTTTACTGGTGCCTCTACATTGTCCCAGGGGTTACATCTTCTCGCCCCCAGAAACACTGAGGACTTTTTACTGGTGCCTCTACATTGCCCCAGGGGTTACATCTTCTCGCCCCCAGAAACACTGAGGACTTTTTACTCTTCCTCGCCTGCACTCGCTCGACGGCGAGGAGGTCTTTATCTTGCCTCAGAACGTGCGAGGGCGTTGAGGTCTTTCATCTGGTGCCTCCGATCGCCGAAAGACGATGAGGACTTTAAAACTTTAACTGGTGCCTCCAATCGCCGAAAAACGATGAGGACTTAAAAACTTTAACTGGTGCCTCCAATCGCCGAAAAACGATGAGGACTTAAAAACTTTAACTGGTGCCTCCAATCGCCGATAAACGATGAGGACTTAAAAACTTTAACTGGTGCCTCCAATCGCCGAAAAACGATGGGGACTTAAAAACGTTAACTGGTGCCTCCAATCGCCGAAAAACGATGAGGACTTAAAAACTTTACTGGTGCCTCCAATCGCCGGAAAACGATGAGGACTTAAAAACTTTTTAGAAAACATGCGATATGTCTTTACTTGCCTTAAATCACGTACAAGTGACAAGGTCTTTCTTCAAAACTTTTGGAAAATAGCACACATGCAATCTGAAAACGCCTTGTACTTCGAAAACTTTTCTTTTATTGGGTGGCCTCGTTAAAAACCCTTCTTAGGGAAAAAAGAGTGCCCCTTCAAACTGTTTCATCAGAGACATTGTAATATGACTTTGTGTTTGTCTTTACTTACAAAGCTCTTAACTATAGTACAACTTCAGGTGTGTGGCGTTCCAGGTGCGAGGAATCGCCCCTCCTTCCAGCGTCTCTAAGCGGTAGGCGCCGTTCCCGAGCGCCTCGGTTATTCTGAACGGTCCAGTCCACTTGGGTGAAAGTTTATTCTCCATCTCGTACTGGTGGGCCTTCCTCATCACCAAGTCGCCTTCTCTAAACTGCCTTGGCATCACCTTCGAGTTGTATCTTCGTTCAATCCTTTTCTTCACGGCTTCAGCCTTCAACCTCACCTCTTCCCTGACCTCATCCAGTAGATCCAGGTTCAGCCTTCTCTCTTCATTCGAGTCTTCCTCTACGAAGTTCTGGAATCTCGGCGAGCTCTCCTGGATCTCCACTGGAATCATGGCATCACACCCATAGACCAAGCTGAACGGGGTCTCATGGGTTCCTGACTGCTCGGTGGTGTGGTACGCCCAGACTATACGGGGCACCTCCTCAGCCCAACTTCCCTTGGCTTTCTCAAGCCTTCTCTTCAAACCTCTCAACAACACCCGATTAGCTGACTCCACCTGGCCATTTGTCTGAGGGTGCTCAACGGATGCAAACACTTGTTGAATTCCCACTCCTTCGCAAAGCTTCTTCAACAGGTGGCTTGCAAACTGCGTCCCATTATCCGACACCAGGCGTTTAGGCACTCCAAACCGGCACACGATGTTCTTCCACACGAAACCTTCGATCTTGTGTGCGGTGATCTGGGCCACTGGTTCTGCTTCAATCCACTTGGTGAAATACTTAATCGCCACCACCAAGTACTTCATCTGCCTGATCGCCAGCGGGAAAGGTCCCAGGATGTCGATTCCCCAAGTATGAAACGGCCAAGGGCTATAGATCGACTTCAACTCCTCGGGAGGTGCCTTGTGCCAATCGGCGTGCTGTTGGCATTGTTTGCAACACTGGGCATACTTCTTGCAATCTTCTCTCATCGATGGCCAGTAGTAGCCTGCACGGAGAGTCCTCGCAGCCAGAGCTCGACCCCCGACGTGGCTTCCGCATATACCCTCGTGGAGCTCTGCCATGATCCTCGTGCACTTCTCGCCGTGTATACATTCCAGGAGCGGGTGAGTGAACCCAAACCTGTACAGATCGCCATCAATCAGGGTGTACTTGCTAGAATTCTTCTTTACCTTCCTAGCCTCAGTCGGATCCAGCGGGAGAAGGCCATCTGCCAGGCACCGCTTGTACTGCGTTATCCAAGTTTCTGGCTCATGGGTAGCGCAGACCTGCATCACATTCACCTTCTCTCCTCGGCATGCTCTAATTCTCGGCGATCTCAGAGTTTCTTGCGTCAGGGACTTATGGCTTCTCGCGGCGTTCTCCGTCGACTTGCTGATCTGAAGGACCAGGTGATCTGCCACAAATGCTCTCGGCGTCTTCAGAGTTTCTTGAATCACCGTCCTCTGCCTACCCCCCTTGCCTGAGCTGGCGAGCTTAGCTAGCAAGTCAGCTCGGGCATTCTGCTCTCTGGGTACATGTACTACTTCAAAGGAGAAAAAGGAACTCTTCAATTCCTGCACGTACGCCAAGTAAGCCGCCATTTGTGGATCTTTAGCCTGGAACTCGCCTGTTACTTGCCCCGTGACTAGCAGCGAGTCACTCTTAGCCATCAGCACCCTAGCTCCCATCTCCTTGGCCAGCAAAATTCCGGCGATCAGCGCCTCATACTCTGCTTGATTGTTACTGGCTTTGAAGGCAAATCTCAAAGATTGTTCGATCAGCACGCCGTTGGGTCCCTCCAATATGACTCCAGCACCGCTGCCCTGCTGGTTCGACGATCCATCCACTGCAAGTACCCAACGGAAATCGTCTCCTTCAACCCGCGTCGCCTCTGATGAGAGCTCAACCACGAAATCTGCAAAGATTTGCCCCTTGATCGGGCCTCGGGGCTCATATTTAATATCAAACTCTGACAACTCTACTGCCCACTTCACCATCCTTCCCGCAACGTCGGGTTTCTTCAAGACCTTCTGGATGGGCAGGTCGGTCATCACCAGTATTGTGAAACTATGGAAGTAGTGGCGCAACCTCCTCGCCGAAAACACCACAGCCAGCGCAGCCTTCTCCAGGGCCTGATATCTCGTTTCGGGGCCCTGCAACACCTTGCTCACAAAATAGATAGGCTTCTGAGCCTGATCTTGATCCTGGGCGAGCACCGCACTCATCGCCCTCTCAGTTACAGCAAAATACAACCTGAGAGGGATTCCCACCAGCGGTTTGCACAGAACCGGCGGGCTCGCCAGATACTCCTTCAGTTTGACGAAAGCTTCCTCGCACTCTTTCGTCCAAACGAACTTATTATTGCGCCGCAGACACTGAAAATAGGGATGCCCCTTTTCTCCGCTAGCTGACACGAAGCGAGATAGGGCTGCCATCCGACCTGTTAGCTGCTGGACTTCTTTCACCGTAGCTGGGCTCCTCATCGCCAAGATGGCGGCACACTTGTCTGGGTTGGCTTCTATTCCTCTTTCAGTCAAGAGGAAACCCAAAAACTTTCCAGCCTCCACGCTGAAAATACATTTCTCCGGATTGAGCTTTAACTTGAACTTGGCGATCGTCGTGAACAATTCTTCCAAGTCTGCAACGTGCTTGCTTTTTTCCGGCGAGGTCACGACCATGTCATCGACGTAAGCTTGCACGTTCCTTCCCAGCATTGGTGCAAGTACTCGATCCATCAGCCTCTGGTATGTGGCCCCCGCGTTCTTCAGCCCAAACGGCATCACCTTATAGCAATAGCACGATCTCTCCGTCATGAAGGCTGTCTTCTCTTCATCCATGGGATGCATCTTGATCTGATTATATCCCGAGAAGGCATCCAGGAAACTCAGCAACTTGCACCCTGCAGCACTATCGACCAGGGCATCAATGCTTGGTAAAGGATACGAATCCTTTGGGCAAGCTTTGTTCAGGTCGGTGAAATCGACGCACATGCGCCATTTCCCGTTACTCTTCTTTACCAGCACGACATTTGCCAGCCATTCAGGGTACTGGACTTCCCTGATGTGGCCTGCAGCGAGGAGTTTCTGTGTTTCGTCCCTGATCGCCTGCCTCCTCTCCTCGTTGAACTTTCTTCTCCTTTGTCGCACTGGTTTCACCAAGTTGTCCATCGCCAGATGATGGCACAAGAAGTCGGGATCAATCCCGGGCATGTCCGAAGCGGACCATGCAAACGCGTCCAGATACCGCTCAATCACCTTGGCGATCTGGTCCTGGAGCTCGACCTCCAGAGATCTTCCCAGCTTGAAGATCTTTCCTCCGATCTCCTTTTCGAGCCACTGCTCGACAGGTTTTGGCCTGGATTCTCTGGCGATCACCGCCCTGGCGATTCCCTGCTCCCTCGCTTCCTCAGGGCGATTCCGCTCCTCTTCCTCCTCCAGACCAGCATTCTTCTCCCCCAGCTCAGCGTCCACCATCTCCACATCTCTTCCGGCGGCCTCCTCTGTTACCGTTGATCTGGGCTTCACACCGGGAGGTGGGGTGGTTGTTACATAACTCACCGATCTCTTGTTTTTCAGGCTATTCTCATAGCACTTTTTCGCTTCTTTCTGATCAGACTTGATCGTGATCACCACCCCTTCCATGGACGCCAACTTTACCTTCATGTGCCGAGTCGACGGGATGGCGCCTATCCTGTTAAGCGTGGGCCTTCCCAACAGGATGTTGTATGCTGAAGGAGCGTTTATGATGAGGTACTTGATTTTCTCCGTCCTCGACCCAGCCTCATCTGTAAACGTGGTTCTCAGCTCTATGTACCCCCTGACCTCCACCTGGTCACCAGCGAACCCATATAGGCACCCTCCATAGGGCCTTAGCTGGTCAAGGGGCAACTCCAGCTGCGTGAAAGTCGGCCAGAACATCACGTCTGCCGAGCTTCCTTGGTCCACCAGAACTCTGTGGACCTTCCTTCCCGCTGTAACCAACGAAATGACTATGGGATCGTTGTCATGGGGCACAACGTCCCGAAGATCCTGTTTGGTGAACGTAATGTCCACTTCCGGCGAGTGATCTTCAAACATATCCACTGTCATCACCGATCGCGCGTACTTCTTCCTCTGCGATGCGGTGCATCCACCACCTGAGAAGCCCCCTGCAATGGTGTGGATCTCCCCGTGGATAGGCATCTCGTTTTGCTGGGCTTCTCCACCTGCTGGCTGGGAACTCGACGCTCCCCCCGTCCTCCTGTCCAGCAGATAGTCATTTAGGAACCCGCTCTTAACCAGATCGTCGAGCTGATATCCCAAGGACAAACACGAGTCCAAAGTGTGGCCAAAACCTTGGTGAAACTCACACCAGGCATCCGGCTTTGACCCCAGCACCTTGTCGCCCACCTTCTCAGGCGCTTTCAACCTAGAGAATATATTAGGAATGGCGATTAGATCCGCTAGTCCCATGACAAACTTGTGCTTAGGCGGGCGATTGTATTCCCGGTGTGCTGGTTGCTGGCGCCCCTGGCTCCTTCCCTTGTTCCTCCTGTCGTAAGGATGGCGAGTCCTCTGGTCCTTCCTGGCCGCCGCCGCTATTTCCAGCACCCTTTGCGGCTGGATTCTGGTCTGGGCGTGTGGCTTAGCGGGAGCCATGCTCCCTCTCTTCTCAGCGACCTCACTTTCATCGGCGATGTGAGCCACCGCAAGTCGCCTGACTTCAGCAAACGTCACGGGGTGAGCCCTGATCAAGGCCTCGCATAATGGTCCTGGCAGCACGCCCTTCTTGAAGGCATAGACCAGCATTTCTTCATCCTTGGCCGGCGATCTGACCATCTGCGCCCCAAAGCGATTCAGGTAGTCTCTGAGGGACTCTCCCTGGTACTGCCTTATATCGAACAGATCATAAGACACCCTAGGCGGTGCCTTATTCACGATGTACTGCTCGACAAAAATCTTCGAGAACTGTTGAAAATTGGTTATGTGGCCGTTAGGCAGGCTCACAAACCGCTCCATCGCCGTCCCCTGGAGCGTACTCACGAACATCTTGCAGTAGACGGCGTCTGACCCTCCCGACAGCATCATCTGCGTATGGAACGTGGTTAGATGAGCCTCTGGATCCTCCACGCCGGTAAAGACAGCCTTAACCGGAACCACGCTCATGGGAATAGGCGTGTCAGTAATCGCCTGAACAAAAGGCATAGGGAAAACACGAGGTGGCGTCGACGGCGCCACCTCTTCAGCAGAAGAACGCCCTTGCTGCTCCTGAAGAGCTTGACGCAGCTCCTCAGTCACCTTGCTAAGCTCCTCGTTCCTGGCGCGAAAGGCGACCAGGTCCTCATGCATTCTCGCCTGCTCTACGCGTGAGGCTTCCACAGTTGCCTGCAATGAACGCATCATCTCTGCCATCTGCGCCATGGTCATGGCAGCGGCGCCTTCGGCAGCGACGGGCGCAACTGGACTTGAGCGATTGCTTCTCATTTTTCTCATGAAACTCAGCGAATCACAGAATGCAGCGAACGACACCTCAACCACGATCGATTCAGCGATCAGTCGGAGAAAACTGTGCGAAACCGCGCAAGAAAACTCAAGAACACCGTAAACCTTCAAAGAAAACCACAACTTCACCAGAAATCAGCGCTTCCCACGGACAACCAAACGAGTGGAAGAACTTCGAACTCCACCGAACAAATTACGCGCAAACAGCAGTAAAACCTCACCTCACCGATCGAAAACCCAAATGAACGGTATAAAACGCGAACTCACCGAACGAAACTCAAGCAAACAGCGAGCGATGGTTGCACCAGCACACAACCACGCAGAAAACTTCGAAAACCTCCAAGAACTCACACTGTGGATGGGAGCAAGTTTTACACGGCCCCACGGTGGGCGCCTGATGATCCTGCCTGTTGACCGGAACGCTGGAAACTGCCTCGTCAAAGGATCGACGTGTGCACCGCTTCGAACCTCCGTTCCTCTTCGAGATCCACCTCAAGAACCTGCAAAGAAACAGAGCGGCGCCGCTGCGGCCGATCGCACTCCAACGCCCAACTCAGTGACGGTATCACCAAATACTAAGAGAACAAGAACCGTGCAAATCCTCTCTCACAGTAAGCTCTATAACTCGCAAGTGTAAAGAGTATAATCTGAACGTGCGTACCTCAGAAAGTTTGTTGAGAACTCTTATATACCTGGTTGTTTTCTCTCTCCTGGCAGTTACAGACCTGGACACGTGGCTCGCATCCAGTCGTACACGTGCCATCATCTGGAGCCTCCTTGACTTGGCGCTGCTTCTACTCTCATTTTGGCTAAGTTACTTATGCATGGTATTGCCCAGTGCATAGCTAACTTGGTAGTGCGATCTCTACTGGAGTTGGCGAGTTAGGGTGTCCTCATACACCTTCCCTGTGGTCTCGCCGGCCGCCTTCATAATTTGCTTCTCCTTCGTCTTCGGCGATGTGCTTTCTCCGGCGATCTCCAACTGCTTGGTCGCCTGAGTTCACATCTAGCGACTTCATATTTAACCCGGTGATCGCCTATTCTGATATGCTGGAGATCGGAACACGCCAACTTAATAACTGGCGGCTTCACGAGCCCCCCGACTTCCTTCCCTTCTGCCAGCCTGGCGCCTTGTCAACACGCCTATACTGTAGCAGGATGCCACGTCATCACTCCCGACTACCAGGGCGGTACAGTGACTGTTCTGAGTTATTCCATCTTGTGGGTCCGGCTAAACAGAGTAACTGTAGTATTTTTGAGTTAGGATGTCTTATGGGTGCGGCTAATCGGAGTAACTGTAACTGTTCCTAGTTACATTGTCCTATGGGTGCGGCTAATCGAAGTAATTGTAACTGTTTCGAGTTAAGCTGTCTTGTGGGTGCGGCTAATTGAAGTAACTGTAATTGTTCCAAGTTATGTTGTCTTATGGGAGTGATTAATTTGAGTAACTGTATCTGTTCCGAGTTAGGCTGTCTTATAGATGCGGCAAATCAGAGTAATTGTTTGTTGCTCCGACTTAGGTCGACTTATAAGATGCGGCTAATCACTTTAATTGTATTTTTTTGAGTTAAGTCGTCTTATGGGTGCGTCTAATCAGAGTAACTATAACTGTTCCGAGATAGGTCATTTTATGGGTGCAACTAGTCAAAGTAATTGTAACTGTTCCGAGTTAGGACGTCTACTGAGTGCGGCTAATCAGAATAACTGTAACTGTTTCGAGTTTGGCCATCTTGTGGGTACAGCTAATTGGAGTAACTGTAACTGTTCCGAGTTAGGTCATCTTCTCGGTACAGCTAATCGAAGTAACTATAACTGTTCTGAGTTAGGCCATCTTTTGGGTGCGGCTAATTGGAGTAATTGTATCTGTTCCGAATTAACCACTTATGGGTGGGGCTAATCGGAGTAAGTGTTAGTGTTGCTAGTAAGGTCGTCTTATGGGTGCGGCTTTTCCAAGTAACTATAAGTGTTATGAGTTAGGCCTTCTTATGTGATACGACCCACATGCACAAGAAGATGACCAAGGATGCCAACTATGAAGGGTCATCTCAACAATCAAGGGAAGACCTCATCAGTAGGAGGAATGGACAAGGACCGGAGCACCTAAAGTTCTTCCTATTAGTCTTCTTAAATATTTAGAAAATGTTGAAATAAATTGGGCTCAAATGAGGGGTCCAAATAGTATAAATAAGCTATAATAAAGTGCCTTTAGCATAGTAGGGGGTGTGGGTAGCATTCTAGCTTGTTCCTAGCCCATTTGAAGGCATTTTGACCTAGTTTCTAGAAGGATAAGCCTGAATACGGGATTGACTTAGTCAAACCCTATGGCTGCCCACTTTTTCCCTTTTCCCATTCTACCCTCTTTTCTTCTTTTCTTCTTCTCCAAGGCTCCTAAATCTATAAATAGGGAGGTCTACCTCATGTATTGATATGTTGAATGAAGAGTAAAGTTACTATACACAAATTGTGTTAGAGTTTGTGAGCATTTTCTCTCTAAACCATTGGTCTTATCTTGTGAGTGTTGTGAGCTCTCAAGTGGCGGCATCTACACTTATCTTGGATTCAATTCACCATCCAAGTGGCGTGCTCATTCACAATTCCACCACTCCTATGTTTCCTTTCACTCATCTCTTTTTATTCCATTTCCATTCCTATTTTCAATTCCAAAATATGTCTTGTTCTTGTTTTTGTTTCCTTTAATTCAATTTGGTCCATGTATTGCTCCCCTTGTGTTTGCTTAAATTCCGCACCTATATTTGTCATTCATTCTCACCATTAATTGTGTTTTTCCTTTGGCCTTATGGAAATGAACCTTCACATCTATTTAACACTTGTTAAGTTAATGTCCAGTGGAAATTTTCCTTAGGCTTCTCCCCTATATTTTTCCTAAAATCTAAATCTAAGTAAAGTGTCACTAATCAAATGAAAAATCCTAAAATCAAATCACATCATTGTGGGTTTGGCTAATTGGAGTAATTGTAACTATTCTGAGTTAGGTCGTCTTGTGGTTGCGGCTAATTGGAGTAACTGTAACTGTTTCGAGTTAGGCCGTCTTCTAGGTACAGCTAATCGGAGTAAGTGTAACTATTTCGAGTTAGGTCGTCTTATGGGTACAACTAATAAGAGTAATTGTAACTTTTTCGAGTTAGGTCATCTTAAGGGTGCAGTTAATCAGAGTAATTGTATCTGGTTTACTTAGGCCATCTTATGGGTGTGGCTAATCGAAGTAACTGTAACTGTTCTGAGTTAGGTCGTGTTATGGGTGGGGCTAATCGGAGTAATTGTAGTTGTTTCGAGTTTGGTTGTCTTATGGGTGCGGCTAATCGGAGTAACTGTAACTGCTTCGAGTTAGATCGTCTTCTAGGTGCAGCTAATCAGAATAACTATAACTGTTCCGAGTTAGGAGGACTTAAGGGAAGCGACTAATCAGTATAACTGTATTTGTTCTGAGTTATGCCGCCTTATGGTTGTGGCTAACTGGAGTAACTCTAATTTTTCCAAGTTAGGTCGTCTTATGGGAGCGGCTAATCCGAGAAACTGTAACTGTAATGAGTTAGGTCGTGTAATGGGTGTCGCTCATTGTAGTAACTGTAACTATTCCGAGTTAGGTCGCCTTATGGATGCATTTAATCGGAGTAACTGTAATTAATACCAGTCAGACCGTCTTATGGGTGCGGCTGATCGATGTAACTGTAAATGTTCTGAATTAGGCTTCTTATGGGTGCGACTAATCAGAGTAACTATAACTATTTTGAGTTAGACCCTTCTTGTGGGTGCAGCTAATCAAAGTACTGTAATTGTTCTAAGTTTGGTCGTCTATTGGTTGTGTCTAATCGAAGTAACTGTAATTGTTTCGAGTTAGGTCGTCTTATGGGTGTGGCTAAACAGAGTAATTGTAACATTTTCGAGTTAGGTCGTCTTGTGGGTGCGCCTAATCAAAGTAATTGTATTTGTTCCAAGTTAGGCCATCTTATGGGTGCGGCTAATCATAGTAATTGTATTTGTTCTGAGTTATGCCACATTTTGGGTGCAGCTAATCGTACTAACTGTAATTGTTCCGAGTTAAGTCGTCTTAAAGGTGTTGCTAATCAAACTAACTGTAATTGTTTCGAGTTTGGTCTTCTTTTGGGCAAGGCTAATCGGAGTAACTCTATCTGTTCTGAGGTAGGTCATTTTATGGGTGTGGTTAATCAGAGTAACTGTAACTGTTTCGAGTTAGGTCATCTTATGTGTGTTGCTAATCAGAGTAATTGTAATTGTTATGAGTTTGGTCGTCTTTTGAGTGCGGCTAATCGAAGTAACTGTAACTGTTCTGAGTTAGGTCGTCTTAAAGTATGGCTAAGGAGTGTAACTGTAATTGTTCTGAGTTTGGTCGTCTTATGGGAGCGACTAATTGATTTAACTGTAATTGTTCCGAATTAGGTCGTCTTATGGGTATGGTTAAACGGATTAACTATAACTATTTTGAGTTAGGTTGTCTTATGTGTGCTGCTAATCGGAGTAACTGTAATTGTGCCGAGTTTGGTCGTCTTATTGATGCGGCTAATTAGAGTAATTGTAACTGTTACGAGTTAGGTCATCTTACAGGTGTGGCTAATCAGAGTAATTGTAATAGTTCTGAGTTTGGCCGTCTTATGGTTGCGGCAAATCGGAGTAACTGTAATTATTCTGAGTTGGGTCGTCTTACAAGTGTGGCTAATCAGAGTAACTGTAATTGTTCCGTGTTTGGTCATCTTATGGGTACGGCTAATCGGAGTAACTGTATCTGTTCCGAGTTAGGCCACTTATGGATCAGCTAATCGATGTAACTGTAACAGTTCTGAACTAGGTCGTCTTATAGGTGTGGCTAATCGGAGTAATTGTAATTGTTTTGTGTTTGGTCGTCTTATAGGTGCAACTAATCGGAGAAAGTGTATATGTTTCGAGTTAGGCCGTTTTATGGGTGCGGCTAATCGGAGTAATTGTAACTGCTCTGAGTTTGGTCGTCTTATGGGGGTTACTAATCATAGTAACTGGATCTTTTCCGAATTAGGCTGCCTAATGGGAGTAGCTAATCAGAGTAAGTGTAAATGTTTTCAGTTAGGTCGTCTTATAGGTGTGCCTAACGGAGCAACTGTAATTGTTTCCAGTTTGGTCAATTTTTGGGTGTGGGTAATCGGAGTGACAGTATCTGTTCCGAGTTAGGTCGTCTTATAGGTGTGGTTTCGAAGTAATTGTAACTGTTCTGAGTTAGGTCATTTTATCGGTGATGCTAATCAAAATAACTGTAATTGTTACTAGTTTGGTCTCTTATGGTCAAAGGCTAATCAGAGTAACTCTATCTGTACCAAGTTAGGAGGTTTTATGGGTGCGGTTAATCTGAGTAACTCTAACTGTTTCGAGTTAGGTCGTCTAATGCGTGCTGCTAATCGGAGTACCTATAATTTTTTCGAGTATGGTCTTCTTATGGGTGCAGCTAATCGAAGTAACTATACCTATTCTGATTAGGTTGTTTTACAAGTGTGGCTAACGGAGTAACTGTAATTGTTTCGAGTTTGGTCATCTTTTTGGTACGGCTAATCGGAGTAACTATATCTATTCTGAGTTAGGGGATATTATAGGAGCCGCTAATAAAGGTAATTGTAACTATTTCGAATTGGGTCGTCTTATAGGTGTGGCTAATCGGAGTAACGGAATTGTTCCGAGTTTGGTCGTCTTATAGGTGCAACTATTCGAAGAAACTGTATATGTTCCGAGTTAGGCCGTCTTATGGGTGTGGTTAATCGGATTATCTGTAACTGCTTTGAGTTTGGTCGTCTTATGGGTGTTGCTAATCGGAGTAATTGTTTATGTTATGAGTCAGGCCACCTAATGGGAGCGGTTCATCGAAGGAACTGTAACTGTTTCTAGTTAGGTCATCTTATAGGTGTGCCTAATCAGAACAACTGTAATTGTTCCGACTTTGGTCATTTTTTGGTTGCAGGTAATCGGAGTAACTGTATGTGTTCCGAGTTAGGCCGTTTTATAGGTGCGGTTAATCGGAGTAACTGTAGCTGTTCTGAGTTAGGTCGTCTTATGGGGATGCTAATCGGATTAACTGTAATTGTTCAGAGTTAGGTCATCTTATGTGTGGGGCTAACCAGAGTAACTATAACTCTTCTCAGTTAGGTCATCTTATTGGTGCGGCTAATCGAAGTAATTGTATCTGTTCCCAAAAGGTCATGTTACGGGTTCGGCTAATCAGAGTAATTGTAACTATTTCCAGTTACGTCGTCTTATGGGTACGGCTTATTGGAGTAATTGTAACTATTCCGAGTTAGGTCGTCTTATTGGGTGCGACTAATCAGAGTAACTGTTACAGTTTCGAGTTAGATTGTCTTATGCGTGTGGCTAATCGTAGTAACTGTAACTATTCTGAGTTAGGTCGTCTTATGGGTACGCCTAATCAGAGTACTTGTAACTATTCCGAGTTAGGTCATCTTATTGGTGCGGTTAAGCGGAGTAATTGTATATGTTTAAGTTAGGTCGTGTTAAGGGTGAGGCTAATCGGAATAACTATTGATCCTGCCTGTTGACCGGAACGCTGGAGAATGCCTCGTCAAAGGATCGACGTGCGCACCGCTTCTCACCTCCGTTCCTCTTCGGGATCTATCTCAAGAACCTGCAAAGAAACGATACGGCGCCGCTGTGGCCGATCGCACTCCGACGCTCAAGTCAGTGACGGTATCACCAAATACTAAGAACAAGAACCGTGCAAATCCTCTCTCACAATCAGCTCTATCACTCGCAAGCGTAAAGTGTATGAACTGAACGTGCGTACCTCAGAAAGTCTGTTAAGAACTCTTATATACCTGGTGGCTTTCTCTCTCCTGGCAGTTACAGACTTGGACACGTGGCTCGCATCCAACTGTACACGTGCCATCATCTGGAGGCTCCCTGACTTGGCGCTGCTTCTGCTCTCATTTTGGCTAAGTTACTTATGCATGGTACTGCCCAGTGCATAGCTAACTTAGGAGTGCGATCTCTACTGGAACTGGCGAGTTAGGGCCTTCATACACCTTCCCTGTGGTCTCGCCGGCCGCCTTCATAATCTGCTTCTCCTTCATCTTCGGCGATGTGCTTGTTCTGGCGATCTCCGACTGCTTGGTCGCCTGGGTCTACATCTGGCGACTTGATCTTGAACCTGGCGATCGCCTATTCTGGTAAACTGGAAATCGGAACACGCCAACTTAACAACTGGCGACTACACGTGCCTCCCGACTTCCTTCCTATCTGCCAACCTGGCGCCTTGTCAACACGCCTACACTGTAGCAGGATGCCACGTCACCACACCCGACCACCAGGGCGGTACACAAGCCCCCCAGTCTTAAGCGAAGACTTGTCTAGCGAAAAGACTGAAAGAGCCTTCGTTAACCCCGATCTACGTGGCACTGACGCAGAATTCCAAGCGATTGTACTTTCTGCTGCTCTGACGCTCCACCAAACCCTTCACTCATCGTTCGACACGTGGCTTCATCAACGGCTCTTTTCATCTGCCGTTAGCGCTTCCTAAAATCATTTCGAAAACCCTTAAACCCATTACGCTCCACTGTTCCATCACTTTCTTCGTGCTTGCAAACGCTCTCACTTCCTTCTGCGAAAGCTCTCGACGTTCTTCAACGCTCTAGATCACCATCTCCCTTCACCGTCTTCCTGATCATCGAAAGGTAATTACTTTCCTTCATCTGCTGGGTTTCCTTGCATTTTCACCGATTTGCATCATCCTGTAACTGCTTGGTGCATACGCTGTGGGTTGTTTTTCCATTTCTCCTTCTGTGTAACTTAGGGCTTTGTCGATCGTTGCAACGAACATACATTCGTTCGTTTTTTCACCTTCCTTCTATGATCGAGTCAGCCTCTGTAATCCCTGATCGTTCTTTCTTTCTTCTTCCTTTGCAGTTGCTATCATGACTCGCACAAAGATTACCCCGAACCCCCCTCCTTCAGCACGAAACCTTCCTTCACAAGCACACGACCCAACACAAGTTCGTGGCGCTTCGTCTTCGCAGGCTGTGAGGCCTGCGTCTTCCCAAACTGCCCTGGCTCAGGCGACTCCATGTAACGCTGGAGGAGCCCCCGTCCCTCTGCCAGACTTCAAAACTCTATACCCCTGGGCTAACTCAACCCTTCTGAAGGAGACCTCGTCGGTGAACACTGCGGGAGCAGTTTTGCGGTTGACTAAGGGGGACGAGGCCTATCAATCGTTTCACAAGGAGCACGACGAGAAGATGATGGTGCTGCCTTGCCCCGCCGCTCTGCCAGTGTGCGCTGATGACAGAGTAAGCGCCGACGGGCCCTTCTGCTTCGTCTATACAACTTTCTTCAAGAAGGTCAAGCTCAGGTTCCCTCTCACCCGATTCGAGAGGGAACTCTTGACCGAGCTCAACATTGCTGCCGCCCAGCTTCACCCCAACAGCTGGGCGTTTGTTCGAGCCTTTCAAATAACATGCGACCACCTGGGGTTGCCCGTGTCGGTGGACGTGTTTTTGTTCCTTTTCGAGGCCAAGCACCCAGGAAACCGCCTGTGGTTCAGCTTGAATGCGATTGCTGGGAGATCCATTTTTACCATCTTCCAGCAATCGTACAAAGACTGGAAGGGAAAATTCATCCAAGTACGTGCAAACGACAAGGACACCTCCCTTCTTGATGGCTTCCCCTTGTACTGGGTGGACAAGGGGAAGAAGGAGTCCAAGAGCTGCTTCAGGAGGCCCAGAAGTCCTGATAGCATGGGAGCATTGGACAGAGACCTCTGTCTATTCTGGAAGAGGGTGGCGGATGCCAATATAACATTCCTGACCCCCACCTTGATCTCCTTCGAATTCTTTGAGGACCAGCTAGAATTCCAAATAGGTTAGGACATCCAAACTGCTGCTTTGATACTGCTTCTGATACTGCATCTGGGCGTCTTGTGCGATACGCACAAGACTTTGGTCTTACCTTTCTGCATATACTACCTGTTTTGCTGTTTTATTACCTTACACACTTATCTGTTTCTTCTTTGAACTAACCCATGCACTTTCGTTTCATGCAGACAACATGTTGCCCAGGAACATGCTCGCCGAACTCAAATCGCTCGCCCGAAACCACGGGTTGGCAACCGGTTCCCAAACGGTGCCCAACTCGGCGGTCGAGAAGGCCATCGTTCATGGGCGATCACCGCCCAAGGAACCCACCCAGCGCAAGAAACTGGTCCTTAAGAGACCTAAGCGAAAAGCCCCTCAAGTCGTCCATGAGGAGGAAGAAGAGGATGACGAGGTCACAGAAGATGGCCTCGTTACAAAAAGGAAGAGGGTGGCACCATCTTCTCCACCTGCTCCACCCCCTCTTCCAACCTCAACACCACCATCAACGCCTGCTCCTCCCCCCTCATCGCCAACACCACAAGCTCCTTCATCACCAGTCCAAGCGGTTCCGCTGGCCACTGCGCCACCTGTAGCTGAGGCCCAAGAGCCAAATTTCTTGGAGGACCCCCCAAGCGCCTCTACTCCATATGTGTCAGCAGGAGGGGGCCCCCCTTCAAACACTTCAGCTGCAGGAAACGTTCCAATCGGGGATGAGGTTGCTCGTACCTCTCCAATTCTAATCACCGAATCCCCGATCCCGTCGCCACGCCAGGAAGCAAACACTGAAGATCCTGCTAAGGAGGGTGGCGGCGAGAACCCTCAACAAGCCCCCCTGGCGCCTCTCCAAGCAGCAAACCTTTCCCTTGAAGTCACAAGGATGTGGGAACCTCTGACTGCCAAATTGAAGACCATAGCAGAGGACATCCCGGCGATCATAACGAGGGCTGTGGAGAGCTCCACCAGGAGGCTTCAAGATGATCTCTTCAACCTCAAGACTGAGAACAGCACTATGAAGGTCGAGGTGGAGAAATTGTCATTCAACCTGACGCTCCCAGAAATCGAACACTCCCGAGTGGAGGATGCCATGAATACCGAGCTCAGGCTGGCGCGCAAGGAAGCTGCTGACCTTCGCCGCAAAATCCACGATCTTGCCCAAGAGAAGGTCGAGTTGGAAAGCAAAATCGTGCCTCTTCGCACCAAGGCGAGCGACTTGGAGGCTCACATTCAAGCTGACGCCGCCAAGTTGCAAAAACTGGAGCAGAGGTCGATCGACCGCGAGAAGCTACTTGGGCAAGTAGAAAAAGCGAGGGACGACGCCATGGCTGATCTCGCCGAGGCAAACAAGGAGAAAGGAAAGATGGCTGCCGAGTTGGCCCAAGCTCAAACGGAATCCAAGAAGGTTACTGACGACCTTCTCCAAGCTCAAGAGACCAACGCACAACTCCGAAAACAGGTTGAAGAGTTGGAGCAGCAGAACAAAGAGCTCAAGAAACAGGTTGAAGAACTTCAAGGGCAAATTGAAGAACTTAAGCTAAATTCTGCTCAGATTCTGGCCGCTGGATTCGAAGCCGCTCGGGAACAATTCGCATGCCTATTTCCCGATCTCGACCTCAGCATGGTGTCGTTGAACAACGAAGTAGTAGATGGAAAGGTCGTTCCCGCTGAAGACTAATCAACTCCACCTCATCTGCTACTTTATAATTTCCCTTGTATATACCTTGTAATAAAAACTCGTGCATATGTGTTTTGAACAGATACTTATTTCAATCACAAAACTTGGATATTCTCTCCCCTGACTCCTTTTAAGCGCTTTAGCCTTCTTTGTATGTTTAACTTTGTCGGATTTAACTTAGTGATTTTTGCAAACGCGACTTTTGACATAACTGCCTCGAGACAATTCAAACTTAAGCAATAATCACTTTAAACAACTTGTATTCTTAAGGCAACTAACCTTACTGCAAGAATACCCTTCAAACAACGAACTGTAACTCAATTGTTGGCTCAAACAACGTCCCACTCGACCTGCTTTATCAAACAAGTCTTTCAACCTTCTCGCCGTGTTTGAACCTTCCCCGATTGCCAAGAACTCTTGGTAATATCAGCTTTCCTAGCTTCATGCTTTAGCAGTTGTTCTTTATCTGGGAGCAGAGACGCCTTTAGGGATCTCTTTTTACCCTCTTGGACTTCAGAACAAAGACCGGCTGACTAGGCGTTCTCTTCGAACCTACCTTAGCCACCTTCCAAACTTCTTCCACCCTCTGCGCCATACCTGAACTCGTTCGAGACGAGAAGGATTTTATCTTGCCTAAGCTCGCATGTAAGCAAGAAGGTCTTTTAACTCGCCTGAACTCGCTCAACGGCGAGAAGGACTTTATCTGGTGCCTCAACTTGCCCAGGGTGTACATCTCCTCCCCCCTGGATGCACTGAGGACCTTTTCTTTCTCTCGCCTGCACTCGCTCGACGGCGAGGAGGTCTTCAACTGGCCTTAGCTCGCACAACGGCGATAAGGACTTTATCTGGTGCCTCAACTTGCCCAGGGTGTACATCTCCTCCCCCCTGGATGCACTGAGGACCTTTCTCTTTCTCGCCTGCACCCGCTCGACGGCGAGGAGGTCTTTAACTTGCCTCTACATTGCCCCAGGATTTACATCTTCTCGCTCCCAGAAACACGGAGGACTTTTTCTCTTTCTCGCCTGCACTCGCTCGACGGCGAGGAGGTCTTTTACTTGCCTCAGGACGCGCGAGGGCGTTGAGGTCTTTCATCTGGTGCCTCCGATCGCCGAAAGACGATGAGGACTTTTAAACTTAACTGGTGCCTCCAATCGCCGAAAAACGATGAGGACTTAAAACTTAACTGGTGCCTCCAATCGCCGAAAAACGATGAGGACTTAAAACTTAACTGGTGCCTCCAATCGCCAAAAAACGATGAGGACTTAACACTTAACTGGTGCCTCCAATCATGTACAAATAACAAGGTCTTTCTTCAAAACTTTTGAAAATAGCACACATGCAATCTGAAAACACCTTATGCTTCGAAAACTCTTCTTTTATTGGGTGGCCTCATTAAAAACCCTCCTTAGGGAAAAAAGAGTGCCCCCTTCAAACTGTTTTAACAGAGACATTGCAATATAACATTGTGTTTGTCTTTACTTACAAAGCTCTTAACTATAATACAACTTCAGGTGTCTGGCGTTCCAGGTGCGAGGAATCGCCCCTCCTTCCAGCGTTTCTAAGCGGTAGGCTCCGTTCCCGAGCGCCTCGGTTATTCTGAACGGTCCAGTCCACTTGGGTGATAGTTTATTCTCCATCTCGTACTGGTGGGCCTTCCTCATCACCAGATCGCCTTCTCTAAACTGCCTTGGCATCACCTTTGAGTTGTATCTTCGCTCGATCCTCCTCTTCACCGCCTTAGCCTTCAGCCTCGCCTCTTCCCTGACCTCATCAAGCAGATCCAGGTTCAGCCTTCTCTCTTCATTCGAGTCTTCCTCTACAAAGTTCTGGAATCTCGGCGAGCTCTCCTGGATCTCCACCGGAATCATGGCGTCACACCCATAGACCAAGCTAAACGGGGTCTCATGGGTTCCTGACTGCTCGGTGGTGTGGTACCCCCAGACTATACGGGGCACCTCCTCAGCCCAACTTCCCTTGGCTTTCTCAAGCCTTCTCTTCAAACCTCTCAACAACACCCGATTAGCTGATTCCACCTGGCCATTTGTTTGAGGGTGCTCGACGGATGCAAACACTTGTTGAATTCCAACCCCTTCGCAAAGCTTCTTCAACAGGTGGCTTGCAAACTGCGTCCCATTATCTGACACCAGGCGCTTAGGCACTCCAAACCGGCACACAATGTTCTTCCATACAAAACCCTCGATCTTGTGTGCGGTGATCTGGGCCACTGGTTCTGCTTCAATCCACTTGGTGAAATACTCAATCGCCACCACCAAGTACTTCATTTGCCTGATCGCCAGCGGGAAAGGTCCCAGGATGTCGATTCCCCAAGTATGAAACGGCCAAGGGCTATAGATCGACTTCAACTCCTCGGGAGGTGCCTTATGCCAATCGGCGTGCTGCTGGCATTGTTTACAACATTGGGCATATTTCTTGCAATCTTCTCTCATAGATGGCCAGTAGTAGCCTGCACGGAGAGTCCTCGCGGCCAGAGCTCGACCCCCGACGTGGCTTCCGCATATACCTTCGTGGAGCTCTGCCATGATTCTCGTGCACTTCTCGCCGTGTATGCATTCTAGGAGCGGGTGAGTGAACCCAAACCTGTACAGATCGCCATCAATCAATGTGTACTTGCTGGAATTTTTCTTTACCTTCCTAGCTTCTGTTGGATCCAGCGGGAGGAGACCATCTGCCAAGCACCGCTTGTACTGTGTTATCCAAGTGTCTGGCTCATGGGCGGCGCAGACTTGCATTACGTCCACCTTCTCTCCTCGACATGCTCTAATTCTCGGCGATCTCAAGGTTTCTTGCGTCAAAGACTTATGGCTTCTCGCTGCTCTCTCCGTCGACTTGCTTATCTGAAGGACCAGGTGATCTGCTACAAATGCCATCGGCGTCTTCAGAGTTTCTTGAATCACCATCCTCTGCCTACCCCCCTTGCCTGAGCTGGCGAGCTTAGCAAGCAAGTCAGCTCGGGCATTCTGTTCTCGGGGCACATGTACTACTTCAAAAGAGGCAAAGGAACTCTTCAATTCCTGCACATACGCCAAGTAAGCCGCCATTTGTGGATCTTTAGCCTGGAACTCGCCTGTTACTTGCCCTGTGACTAGCAGCGAGTCACTCTTAGCCATCAGCACCCTAGCTCCCATCTCCTTGTCCAGCAGAATCCCGGCGATCAGCGCCTCATACTCTGCTTGATTGTTGCTGGATTTGAAGGCAAACCTCAAAGATTGTTCAATTAGCACGCCGTTGGGTCCTTCCAATATGACTCCAGCACCGCTACCCTGCTGGTTCGACGATCCATCAACCGAGAGTACCCAACGGAAATCGTCTCCTTCAACCCGCGCCGCCTCTGATGAGAGCTCGACCACGAAATCTGGAAAGATCTGCCCCTTGATCGGGCCTCGAGGCTCGTACTTAATATCAAACTCTGACAACTCTACTGCCCACTTCACCATTCTTCCCGCAACGTCAGGTTTCTTCAAGACCTTCTGGATGGGCAGGTCAGTCATTACCAGTATTGTGAAACTGTGGAAGTAGTGGCGCAACCTCCTCGCCGAAAACACCACAGCCAGCGCAGCCTTCTCCAGGGCCTGATATCTCGTTTCTGGGCCCTGCAACACCTTGCTCACAAAATAAATAGGCTTCTGAGCCTGATCTTGATCCTGGGCGAGCACCGCACTCACCGCCCTCTCAGTCACAGCGAAATACAGCCTGAGAGGGATTCCCGCCAGCGGTTTGCACAGAACCGACGGGCTCGCCAGATACTGTTTTAGTTTGACGAAAGCCTCCTCGCACTCTTTCGTCCAAACGAACTTGTTATTGCGCCGCAGACACTGAAAATAGGGATGCCCCTTTTCTCCGCTAGCTGACACGAAGCGAGATAGGGCTGCCATCCGACCTGTCAGCTGCTGGACTTCTTTCACTGTAGCCGGGCTTCTCATCGCCAAGATGGCGGCACACTTGTCTGGGTTGGCTTCTATTCCTCTTTCAGTCAAGAGAAAACCCAAAAACTTTCCAGCCTCCACGCCGAAAATGCATTTCTCCGGGTTGAGCTTTAACTTGAACTTGGCGATCGTCGTGAACAATTCTTCCAAGTCTGCAACGTGCTTGCTTTTCTCCTGCGAGGTCACGACCATGTCATCGACGTAGGCTTGCACGTTCCTTCCCAGCATTGGTGCAAGTACTCGATCCATCAACCTCTGGTACGTGGCCCCCGCGTTCTTCAGCCCAAACGGCATCACCTTATAGCAGTAGCACGACCTCTCCGTCATGAAGGCTGTGTTTTCTTCATCCACGGGATGCATCTTGATCTGATTATAGCCCGAGAAGGCATCCAGGAAACTCAGCAGCTTGCACCCTGCAGCACTATCAACCAGGGCATCAATGCTTGGTAAAGGATACGAATCCTTTGGGCAAGCTTTGTTTAGATCGGTGAAATCGACGCACATGCGCCATTTCCCGTTACTCTTCTTCACCAGTACGACATTCGCCAACCATTCAGGGTACTGGACTTCCCTGATGTGGCCTGCAGCGAGGAGTTTCTGTGTTTCGTCCCTGATCGCCTGCCTCCTCTCCTCATTGAATTTTCTTCTCCTTTGTCGCACCGGTCTCACCATGTTGTCCATCGCCAGATGATGGCACAGGAAGTCGGGATCAATCCCGGGCATGTCCGAAGCGGACCATGCGAATGCGTCCAGATGCCGCTCAATCACCTTGGCGATCTGGTCCTGGAGATCTACCTCCAGAGATCTTCCCAGCTTGAAGATTTTTCCTCCGATCTCCTTCTCGAGCCACTGCTCAACAGGTTTGGGCCTGGATTCTCTGGCGATCACCGCCCTGGCGATTCCCTGTTCCCTTGCTTCCTCGGGGCGATTCCGCGCCTCTTCCTCTTCCAGGCCAGCATTCCTCTCCCCTAGCTCAGCGTCTACCATCTCTACATCCCTTTCGGCGGCCTCCTCTGTTACCGGCGGTCTGGGCTTCACACCGGGAGGTGGGGTGGTTGTTACATAACTCACTGATCTTTTGTTTTTCAGGCTATTCTCATAGCACCTTTTCGCTTCTTTCTGATCAGACTTGATCGTGATCACCACCCCTTCCATGGACGGCAACTTAACCTTCATGTGCCGTGTCGACGGAATGGCGCCTATCCTGTTAAGAGTGGGCCTTCCCAACAGGATGTTATATGCTGAAGGGGCGTTTACGATGAGGTACTTGATTTTCTCCGTCCTCGACCCGGCCTCATCTGTAAACGTGGTTCTCAGCTCAATGTACCCCCTGACCTCCACCTGGTCACCAGCGAACCCATATAAGCACCCTCCATAGGGCCTTAGCTGGTCAAGGGGCAATTCCAGCTGCGTGAATGTCGGCCAGAACATCACGTCTGCCGAGCTTCCTTGGTCCCCCAGAACTCTGTGGACCTTCCTCCCTGCTGTTACCAACGAAATAACTATGGGATCGTTGTCATGAGGCACAACATCCCGAAGATCCTGCTTTGTGAACGTAATGTCCACTTCCGGCGAGTGATCTTCAAACATGTCCACTGTCATCACCGATCGCGCATACTTTTTCCTCTGCGATGCGGTGCATCCACCACCTGAGAAACCCCCTGCAATGGTGTGGATTTCCCCGTGGATAGGCATCTCGTGTTGCTGGGCTCCCCCACCTGCTGGCTGGGAACTCGACGCTCCCCCCGTCCTCCTGTCCAGCAGATAGTCATTCAGGAACCGCTCTTAACCAGATCGTCGAGCTGGTATCCTAAAGACAAACACGAGTCCAAAGTGTGGCCAAAACACTGGTGGAACTCGCACCAGGCGTCCGGCTTTGACCCCAGCACCTTGTCGCCCACCTTCTCGGGCGCCTTCAACCTAGCGGATATGTTAGGGATAGCGATCAGGTCCGCTAGTCCCATGACGAATTTGTGCTTAGGCGGGCGATTGTATTCCCGGCGTGCTGGTTGCTGGCGTGCTGGTTGTTGGCGCGCTTGGCTTCTTCCCTTGTTTCTCCTGTCGTAAGGATGGCGAGTCCTCTGGTCTTTTCTGGCCGCCGCCGCCGTTTCCAGCACCCTCTGCGGCTAGATCCTGGTTTGGGCGCGTGGCCGGGCGGGAGCCACGCTGCCTCTCTTTTCGGCGACTTCACTCTCGTCGGCGATGTGGGCCACCGCAAGTCGCCTGACTTCAGCAAACGTCGCTGGATGAGCCCTAATCAAGGCCTCGCAGAATGGCCCTGGCTGCACGCCCTTCTTGAAGGCATAGACCAGCATTTCTTCATCCTTGGCCGGCGATCTGACCATCTGCGCTCCGAAGCGATTGAGGTAGTCTCTGAGGGACTCCCCATGGTACTGCCTTATATCAAACAGATCATAGGACACCCTGGGCGGTGCCTTATTCACAATGTACTGCTCGACAAAGATTTTCGAGAACTGTTGAAAATTGGTTATGTGGCCGTTAGGCAGGCTCACAAACCACTCCATCGCCGTTCCCTGGAGCGTACTCACGAACATCTTGCAGTAGACGGCGTCTGACCCTCCCGACAGCATCATCTGCGTGTGGAACGTGGTCAGATGAGCCTCTGGATCCTCCACGCCGGTAAAAACAGCTTTAACCGGAACCACGCTCGTGGGAATTGGCGTGTCGGTAATCGCCTGAACGAAAGACATTGGGAACACACGAGGTGGCGTCGACGGTGCCACCTCTTCAGCAGAGGAACGTCCCTGTTGCTCCTGAAGAGCTCGACGCAGCTCCTCAGTTACCTTGCTGAGCTCCTCGTTCCTGGCGCGAGAGGCGACCAGGTCCTCATGTATCCTCGCCTGCTCTACGCGCGAGGCTTCCACAGTTGCCTGCAACGAGCGCATCATCTCTGCCATTTGCGCCATGGTCATGGCGGCGTCGCCTTCAGCAGCGACAGGCGCCACGGGACTGGAACGATTGCTTCTCATTTTTCTCATCAACTTCAGCGAAACACAGGAATACAGCAAACAACACTTCAACCACGATCGAATCAGCGATCAATCGGAGAAAACTCAAGAAACTGCGCAAGAACTCAAGAACACCGCAAACCTTCGAAGAAAACCACAACTTCCCCAAAAACCACCGTTCCCCCGCGGACAACCAAACAAGCGAAAGAACTCGAACTTCCACCAAATAGATTGCGCGCAAGCAACAAAAGACCTTACTCCACCGATCGAAAACCAAACAAACGGTACAAAACGCCGATTCACCGAACGAAACTCAAAGAAACTGCGAACGACGGTTGCACCAGCACACAACCACGCAGAAAACCTCGAAAACTTCCACGAACTCACGCTGTGGATGGGAGCAAGTTTTACACGGCCCCACGGTGGGCGCCTGATGATCCTGCCTGTTGACCGGAACGCTGGAGAATGCCTCGTCAAAGGATCGACGTGCGCACCGCTTCTCACCTCCGTTCCTCTTCGGGATCTATCTTAAGAACCTGCAAAGAAACGATACGGCGCCGCTGCGGCTGATCGCACTCCGACGCTCAAGTCAGTGACGGTATCACCAAATACTAAGAACAAGAACCGTGCAAATCCTCTCTCACAATCAGCTCTATCACTCGCAAGCGTAAAGTGTATGAACTGAACGTGCGTACCTCAGAAAGTCTGTTAAGAACTCTTATATACCTGATGGCTTTCTCTCTCCTGGCAGTTACAGACTTGGACACGTGGCTCGCATCCAACTGTACACGTGCCATCATCTGGAGGCTCCCTGACTTGGCGCTGCTTCTGCTCTCATTTTGGCTAAGTTACTTATGCATGGTACTGCCTAGTGCATAGCTAACTTAGGAGTGCGATCTCTACTGGAACTGGCGAGTTAGGGCCTTCATACACCTTCCCTGTGGTCTCGCCGGCCGCCTTCATAATCTGCTTCTCCTTCATCTTCGGCGATGTGCTTGTTATGGCGATCTCCGACTGCTTGGTCGCCTGGGTCTACATCTGGCGACTTGATCTTGAACCTGGCGATCGCCTATTCTGGTAAACTGGAAATCGGAACACGCCAACTTAACAACTGGCGACTACACGTGCCTCCCGACTTCCTTCCTATCTGCCAACCTGGCGCCTTGTCAACACGCCTACACTGTAGCAGGATGCCACGTCACCACACCCGACCACCAGGGCGGTACAACTATAACTAATCCAAGTTAGGCCATCTTATGGGTGCGATTAATCGAAGTAACTATAAATGTTCCGAATTAGGCCGTCTTATGGGTGCAGCTAATAAAAATAATTGTGACTATTTCGAGTTAGGCCCTTCTTGTGGGTTAGGCCCTGCTAATCAGGGTAACTATAACTGTTCTGAGTTAAGTCATCTTATAGGTGTTGCTAATCGGAGTAACTATAATTGTTCCGAGTTTGGTCGTCTTAATGGCAAGGTTAATAAGAGTAATTCTATCTGTACCGAGTTTTTCCGTTTTATGGGCGCGTTTAATCGGAGTAACTATAACTCTTTCGAGTTAGGTCATCTTATGCGTTGATCCGACTTTGTTCTTCTTACAGGTGCAACTGATCAGAGAATCTGTATATGTTCCGAGTTTGGTCGCCTTATAGGCGCGACTAATCGAAGTAACTGTAATTGTTCTGAATTAGGTTGTCTTATAGGTGTGGCTTATCGGAGTAACTGTAATTGTTCCGAGTTTGATCGTCTTATAGGTGCAACTAATCTGAGAAACTGTAACTTCTCTGAGTTAGGCCGTCTTTGGGTACGCCTAATCAGAGTAATTGTAACTGTTCCGAGTTAGGTCATCTTATTGGTGCGGCTAATCAAAATAATTGTATTTGTTTTAGTTAGGCCGTGTTAAGGGTGCAATTAATCAGAGTGACTGTAACAGTTCTGAATCAGGCTGTCTTATGGGTGCGACAAATTAGAATAATTATAACTATTTCGAGTTAGGCCTTTCTTGTGTGTGCATCTAGTCGAAGTGACTGTAGCTGTTCCGAATTTGGTCGTCTTGTCGGTGAGGCCGATCGAAGTAACTGTAATTGTTCCGAGTTAGTCCGTCTTGTGAGTGCGGCTAAATAGAGTAACTGTAACATTTCCTCGTTAGGTTGTGTTAAGGGTGCGGCTAATCGGAGTAACTGTAACGGTTTCAAATTACGTCGTCTTATGGGTACAGCTAATCAGAATAAATGTATTTGTTCTTAGTTAGGTCGTCTTGTGGGTGCGACTAATTAGAGTAATTGTAACTGTTCCGAGTTAAGTTGTCAGGGTGCGGCTAATCGGAGTAACTGTAACTGTTTTGAGTTAGGTCGTCTAATAAGAGAGGTTAATCGAAATAACGGTATCTGTTCTGAGTTATGTTGTCTTATGGGTGCGGAAAATCGGAGTAACTGTAGTTGTTCCGACTTAGGTGGACTCATAAGATGCGACTAATCACTGTAATTGTATTTGTTCTGAGTTAGGCTTTCTTATGGGTTCGGCTAATCAGAGTAACTGTAACTCTTCCGAGTTAGGCGGACTTATGGGATACGGCTAATTAAAGTAACGATATTTTTGCTGAGTTAGGTCGTCTTACGGGTGCAACTAATCGAAGTAACTGTAACTGTTTCGAGTTAGGCAATCTTATGGGCGCGACTTTTCAGAATAAATGTAACTGTTCTGAGTAAGGTTGTCTTATGGTTGTGGCTAATCAATGTAATTGTAACTGTTCTGAGCTAGGTCATCTTATTGGTGGGACAATCAGAGTAATTGTATCTGTTTTAGTTAGACCGTGTTAAGGGTGCGTTTAATCGAAGTAATTGTACCTAATCCGAGTCAGGTCGTCTTATGGGTGCGGCTGATCGAAGTAACTGTAACTTTTCTGAATTAGGTTGTCTTGTGGGTGTGGCTAATGGGAGTAACAATATATGTTCCGAGTTAGGTCGTCATCTGGGTGCGGCTAATCGAAGTAATTGTAACTGTTCTGAGTGAGGTCGTCTTATAGGTGCGGCTAATCAAAGTAATTTTCTATGTTCCGAGTTAGGCTTTCTTATGGGTTCGCCTAATCGGAGTAACTGTTACTTTTCCGAGTGAGGCGGACTTGTGGGATAGGGCTAATTAGAGTAATTGTATTTTTGCTCAGTTAAGATGTCTTATGGGTGCAACTAATCCAAGTAACTGTAACTGTTCTGAGTAAGGCCACCTTATTGGCGCGGGTTTTCGGAGCACCTGTAACTGGTCTGAGCTAGGTCATCTTATGGGTGCGACTAATCAGAGTAACTGTAACTGTTTCGTGTTAGGCCGTCTTGAGGGTACGGCTAATATGAGTAACTGTAACTTTTCCGAGTTAGGTTGTCTTCTGGTGCGGCTAATCGGAGTAATTGTAACTGTTTCGAGTTAGGTCATATTATGGGTGTGGCAAATCCGAGTAACTATATATATTTTGAGTTAGGCCGTCTTATGGCCACGGCTACAAGGAGTAATTGTAACTTTTCTGAGTTAGGTCGTCTTATGGGTGCGGTTTTTCGGAGTAACTATAGTTGTTCCAATTTAGACCATCTTATGGGTGCGGCTTATCAGAGTAATTGTAACTATTCCGAGTTAGGCTGTCTTGTGGGTGCGACTAATCAGAGTAACTGTAACTGTTCCGAATTAGGTCATGTTATGGGTGCGGCAAATCGGAGTAACTGTAACTATTTCGAGTTATGCTCTCTTACGCACGCGTTTAGATTACTTCTTTACAACTGCGAGAACGAGAGTACGCTAAGAGAGAACTTTGCACGGTTCCTTAAGAGTTCTTGAGTTTTACTCTTAGTAATTGGTGGTTCAGTCGCTGACTTGGGCGTCAGAGCGTGATCGGCCGCAGCGGCGCCATTCTGTCTTTTGCAGGTTCTTGAGGTGGATCGCGATGAAGGACGGAGGCTAACACGGCGCAGAAGTCGATCCAGGTTTGACGAGGCAAGGCTCCAGCGTCTTGGTCAACAGGCAGGATCATCAGGCGCCCACCGTGGGGCCGTGTAAAACCTGTTCCCATCCACAGCGTGAGTTCTTGGAGGTTTCTGCGGTTTCTGTTTGGTTGTGTGCTGGTGCAACCATTTTCCACCGTTCGTTTGAGTTTTTGTTTGGTGAGGTGAGGTTTTTTGCTGCTTACGCGAGTTTTAATCGGTGAGATCTGAGTTCCGTTGCTCGTTTGGATTTTCGTGGAAGGAGCGTTGGTTTTTGGTGGAATTGCGAGTTTCTGTGAAGGTTTGCTGTGTTCTTAAGGTTTTTCGAAGTTTCGCGAAGTTCTGACCGATTGATCGCTAAATCGATCGTCGCTGAAGAAGGTGTTGTTCATTGCTCTTTGTGATTTGTCAAGTTTTCATGAGAAAGATGAGAAGCAACCGTTCAAGTCCAGTTGCGCCCGTTGCTGCTGAAGGCGCCATGACTATGGCACAGATGATGGAAATCATGCGTTCGCTGCAGGCGAATGTGGAAGCCTCGCGCATAGAGCAGGCAAAAATTCACGAGGACCTGGTCGCCTCTCAGACCAGGAATGAAGAGCTCAGCAGAGTTACTGAAGAATTGCGCCAAGCTCTTCAGGAGCAGCGAGGGCGCCCAGTCGCTGAAGAGGTCGCGCCATCAACGCCGCCTCGCGTTTTTCCCATGCCTTTCGCTCAGGCGATCACAGACACGCCTATCCCTGCGAGTGTGGTACCTGTGAAGGCTGTTTTCACCGGCGTGGAGGATCCTGAGGTACATCTCACCACGTTCCATACGCAGATGATGCTGTCAGGAGGATCAGACGCTGTGTACTGCAAGATGTTTGTGAGCACACTCCAGGGAACGGCGCTGGAATGGTTCGTGAGCCTGCCTACAGGTCACATAACCAACTTCCAGCAGTTTTCGAAGATCTTCGTCGAGCAGTACATAGTGAACAAGGCGCCGCCCAGGGTGTCTTATGATCTGTTCGACATAAGGCAGTACCAGGGAGAGTCCCTCAGGGACTACTTGAATCGTTTTGGGGCGCAGATGGTTCGCTCGCCGGCCAAGGACGAAGAGATGCTGGTCTACGCATTCAAGAAGGGCGTGCTGCCGGGACCCTTCTGCGAGGCATTGATCAGGGCTCACCCCGCCACATTTGCTGAGGTTAGGCGACTTGCGGTGGCCCACATCGGCAATGAAAGTGAGGTCGCCGAGAAGAGGGGAAGCGTGGCTCCCGCTAGGCCACGCGCCCAGACCAGGATCCAGCCGCAGAGGGTGTTGGAGACGATGGCGGCCAAGAGGGATCAGAGGACTCGCCATCCTTATGATCCAAGGAAAAACAAGGGCAGGGGCCCAGGGCGCCCTCAGCCAGCACGCCGGGAGTACAATCGCCCGCCAAAGCACAAGTTTGTCATGGGATTGGCGGACCTGATCGCCATTCCCAATATATCAGCTAGGCTGAAGGCGCCCGAGAAGGTGGGCGACAAGGTGCTGGGACCAAAGCCAGACGCCTGGTGCGAGTTCCATCAGGGCTTTGGCCACACTGTGGACTCATGCTTGGCTTTAGGATACCAGCTCGACGATCTGGTCAAGAGCGGGTTCCTCAACGACTACTTGCTGGATAGAAGGACGGGGGGCGCGTCGAGCTCCCAACCAGCAGGTGGTGAGGCCCTGCAGCACGAGATGCCCACCCATGGAGAAATCCACACCATTGCAGGGGGTTTCTCGGGTGGTGGATGCACCGCGTCACAGAGGAAGAAGTATGCGAGGTCTGTGATGACGGTGGATATGTTTGAGGACCACTCGCCGGATGTGGATATTACGTTCACAAAGCAAGATCTTCGGGATGTTGTGCCTCACGACAACGACCCCATAGTCATATCGCTGATTACGGCGGGAAGGAAGGTCCACAGGGTTCTGGTGGACCAAGGAAGCTCGGCGGACGTGATGTTCTGGACGACTTTAACACAGTTGGAGCTACCCCTTGACCAGCTGAGGCCCTATTGAGGGTGTTTGTATGGTTTCGCTGGCGATCAGGTGGAGGTCAGGGGGTACATTGAGTTGTGGACTACGTTCACGGATGAGGCGGGCTCAAGAATAGAGAAAATCAAGTACCTTGTCGTGAACGCTCCTTCAGCATACAACATTCTGTTGGGAAGACCCACGCTCAACAGAATAGGCGCTATACCCTCGACCCGGCACATGAAGGTGAAGCTGCCATCTATGGAAGGGGTGGTGATCACCATCAAATCCGACCAGAAAGAAGCAAAGAAGTGCTATGAGAATAGCCTGAAGAACAAGAGGTCCGTGAGTTATGTGACAACCACCCCGCCTCCCGGTGTGAAGCCCAGGCCGATGGTAATAGAGGAGACCGCCGGAAGCGACGTGGTGATGGTGGAGGCTGAGTTAGGGGAGAAGAGCGCCGGTCCAGAGGAAGAAGAGGCGAGGAATCGCCCTGAGGAAGCGAGGGAACTGGGAATCGCCAGGGCGGTGATCGCCAGAGAAACCAGACCAAAACCCGTCGAGCAGTGGCTCGTAAGGGAGATCGGGGGGAAGATCTTCAAGCTGGGAAGATCTCTGGAGACTGAGCTCCAGGACCAGATCGCCAAGGTGATAGAGCGGCATCTGGATGCGTTCGCATGGTCCGCTTCGGACATGCCCGGGATCGATCCCGACTTCTTGTGCCATCATTTGGCGATGAACAACCAGGTCAGACCAGTACGACAGAGGAGAAGGAAGTTCAACGAGGAGAGAAGGCAGGCGATCAGGGACGAAACCCAGAAGCTCCTCGCTGCAGGCCATATCAGGGAGGTGCAGTACCCTGAGTGGCTGGCCAATGTCGTGCTGGTGAAGAAGAGCAATGGGAAATGGCGCATGTGCGTCGATTTCACTGATCTAAACAAGGCCTGCCCAAAGGATTCATATCCGTTGACAAGCATAGATGCCCTGGTCGACAGTGCTGCAGGGTGTAAGCTGCTGAGTTTCCTGGATGCCTTCTCGGGGTATAACCAGATCAAGATGCATCCCATGAATGAAGAGAAGACTGCCTTCATGACTGAGAGATCGTGCTACTGCTACAAGGTGATGCCTTTTGGGCTGGAACGCGGGGGCAACGTACCAGAGGTTGATGGATCGAGTACTTGCACCAATGCTGGGAAGGAACGTGCAAGCGTACGTGGATGACATGGTCATGACCTCGCCGGAGAAGAGTAAGCACGTTGCGGACCTGGAGGAGTTGTTCACTACGATCGCCAAGTTTAGGTTAAAGCTGAATCCCGAGAAGTGCATCTTTGGCGTGGAGGCGGGAAAGTTCCTAGGCTTTCTCTTAACTGAAAGAGGGATAGAAGCCAACCCTGACAAGTGTGCTGCTATCTTGGCGATGAGGAGCCCGGCTACCGTGAAGGAAGTGCAGCAGCTTACAGGTCGGATGGCCGCCCTGTCTCGTTTCGTGTCAGCCAGCGGAGAGCAGGGCCATCCGTATTTTCAGTGCTTAAGGCGGAACAACAAGTTTACCTGGACGAAGGAGTGTGAAGAGGCCTTCGTCAAGCTTAAAGAGTACCTGGCGAGCCCGCCGGTTTTGTGCAAACCGCTGGTGGGAACCCCTCTCAGGTTGTATTTTGCTGTGACTGAGAGGGCGATGAGTGCGGTGCTCGCCCAAGACCAAGATCAGGCCCAGAAGCCAATTTACTTTGTCAACAAGGTGCTACAGGGCCCGGAGGTAAGATATCAGGCCTTGGAGAAAGCTGCACTAGCAGTGGTCTTTTCGGCGAGAAGGCTACGCCACTATTTCCACAGCTTCACGATACTGGTGATGACCGACCTGCCCATCCAGAAGGTCCTGAAGAAGCCCGACGTCGCCGGGAGGATGGTGAAGTGGGCAGTGGAGCTGTCGGAGTTTGATATTAAGTATGAGCCCCGAGGTCCGATCAAGGGGTAGATCTTCGCAGACTTCGTGGTCGAGCTCTCGTCTGAAGCGACACAAGTTGAGGGGGATGACTTTCATTGGGTGCTTTCAGTGGACGGATCGTCGAACTAGCAGGGTAGCGGTGCTGGGGTCATCTTGGAAGGACCCAACGGCGTGCTGATCGAACAATCCCTGAGGTTTGCCTTCAAGGCCAGCAACAATCAAGCAGAATATGAGGCGCTGATCGCCGGTATCTTGCTGGCCAAGGAGATGGGAGCTAGGGTGCTGATGGCTAAGAGTGACTCGCTGTTAGTCACGGGACAAGTAACAGGCGAGTTCCAGGCTAAAGATCCACAAATGACGGCTTACCTCGAGTATGTACAGGAATTAAAGAGTTCCTTTGTCTCCTTTGAAGTGGTGCATGTGCCCAGAGAGCAGAATGCCCGAGCTGACTTGCTAGCTAAGGTCGCCAGTTCAGGCAAGGGGGGTAGGCAGAGGACGGTGATTCAAGAAACTCTGAAGACGCCCAGAGCATTTGTGGCAGATCACCTGGTTCTTCAGATAAGCAAGTCGACGGAGAAAGCGGCGAGGAGTCACAGATCTTTGACTCAATAGACCTTGAGGTCGCCAAGAATAAGAGCATGCCGGGGAGAAAAGGTGAACATGACGCAGGTCTGCACGACCCATGAGCCAGACACCTGGGTAACACAGTACAAGCGATGCCTGGCGGATGGCCTTCTCCCGCTGGATCCGACGGAGGCTAGGAAGATAAAGAAGAATTCTAGCAAGTTCACAATGATTGATGGCGAGCTGTATAGGTTTGGGTTCACACACCCACTCCTGGAGTGTGTGCACGGAGAGAAATGTACAAGAATCATGGCTGAGCTCCATGAAGGGATCTGTGGAAGCCACGTCGGGGGTCGAGCTCTGGCCGCAAGGACTCTCCGTGCAGGTTACTACTGGCCAACGATGAGAGAAGACTGCAAGAAGTATGCACAGTGTTGCAAGCAATGTCAGCAGCACGCCGACTGGCACAAGGCGCCTCCCGAGGAGTTGAAGTCGATTTACAGCCATTGGCCATTTCATACATGGGGAATCGACATTCTGGGACCCTTTCCATTGGCGATCAGGCAGATGAAGTACTTGGTGGTGGTGATTGAATATTTCACCAAGTGGATTGAAGCGGAACCAGTGGCCCAGATCACCGCACACAAGATCGAAAGCTTTGTGTGGAAGAACATCGTGTGCCGGTTTGGTGTGCCCAAGCGCCTGGTGTCAGATAACGGAACTCAGTTTGCAAGTCATCTGTTGAAGAAGCTGTGCGAAGGGGTGGGAATTCAACAAGTGTTTGCATCCGTCGAGCACCCTCAGACGAATGGCCAAGTAGAGTCGGCCAATCGGGTATTGCTGAGAGGTTTGAAGAGAAGGCTAGAGAAAGCCAAAGGAAGTTGGGCTGAGGAGGTACCCCGTATAGTTTGGGCGTACCACACCACCGAGCAGTCAGGAACCCATGAGACCCCGTTCAGCCTAGTCTATGGGTGCGACGCAATCATTCCAGTAGAAATCCAGGAGAGCTCGCCGAGATTCCAGAACTTTATAGCGGAAGACTCGAACGAGGAAAGAAGGCTGAATCTCGAACAAGGGTGAAGGCTGAGGCAGTGAAAAGAAGGATTGAACGAAGGTATAACTCGAAGGTGATGCCAAGGCAGTTCAGAAAAGGTGACCTGGTGATGAGGAAGGCCCACCAGTACGAGATGGAGAACAAGCTATCGCCTAAGTGGACGGGACCGTTCAGGATAACCGAGGCGCTCGGGAACGACGCCTACCGCTTAGAAACGTTGGAAGGAGGGGCGATTCCTCGCACTTGGAACGCCACGCACCTCAAGTTATATTACAGTTAGAAGCTTTGTAAGTAAAAACAAACACGTAGAGTTTGCAAGCTTTCTGTTAAAACAGTTTGAAGGGGGCACTCTTTTTTCCCTAAGGAGAATTTTTAATGAGGCCACCCAATAAAGAAGAGTTTTCAAAGTTTGAAGTGTTTTAGATTGCATGCTTTTTGTTTTTTCGAAAGTTGTGAAGAAAGACCTTGTCGCTTATATGTGATTTAAGGCGAGTTTTGAAGTTATGTCGCATGCTTTCTAAAAAAGTTTCTAAGTCCCCATCGCTTTTCGGCGATTGGCGGCATCAGTTAAAGTTTAAAGTCCTCATCGTCTTTAGGCGATCGGAGGCACCAGTTAAAAGACCTCAACGCCCTCGCGCGTCCTGAGGCGAGAAAGAGATAAAGACCTCCTCGTCGTCAAGCGAGTGCAGGCGAGTTAAAGTAAAAAGTCCTCAGTGCTTCTAGAGGGGAGAAGATGTAGCCTCTGGGGCAATGTAGAGGCACCAGTGAAAAGTCCTCAGTGTTTCTAGGGGAGAGAAGATGTAGCCCCTGGGGCAATGTAGAGGCACGAGTTAAAGACCTCCTCGCCGGTGACCGAGTTCAGGCGAGTTAAAGACCTTCTCGCCGATGAGCGAGTTCAGGCGAGTTAAAGACCTTCTCGCCGATGAGCGAGTTCAGGCAAGATAAAATCCTTCTCGTCTCGAATGAGTTCAGGTACGGTGTAGAGGGTGGAAGAAGTTTAAAAGGATAGCTAAGGTAGGTTCGAAGAGAACACTTAGCTATCCGACTTGCTGTTCTGAAGGTCAGGGGAGGTAGAGAAGGATCCGAGGGGCGCCTCTACCCCCAGATGAAGGAACAATGGCCAAGTTGTGAAGGCAAGAGGAAGCTGGTATCGCCAAGACTCTTTGGCGACCTGGAGAAATTCAAGCAATGACAGAAAGCCAAGGCCCGTTTTGATAAGGCAGATCAGGTGAGCTGTGTCTTAAGCCGTTAGTTGGGTTGAAGCTCGTTACTTGAAAGGTGATTTCACGCTGAGGTTCATTACCTTAAGGTTACAAGTTGTTAGAATGTTATCGTTCGAAAGTTGATGGTTCGAAGCAGTTAGTATACAATTGCGCTCGCGGAGTTGCTAAGTTAATTTCGTCTAAGAGATTTATGCGAGGAAGATAAAGTTAACAAGAGAGATTATATAAAGAAGCGGGAAATGTCATAACATAGTGGCATCAATTCAAAATACATGTGCAGAAAAAGGGAAAAATTTATTACAAGTAAATTGTGTAAGAGAGAGACAGATGAATAAGTGAATGGAGGGAATCAGCTAGTCTTCAGAAGGAACGACCTTCCCATCCACCACTTCGTTGTTCAGCGACACCATGGAGAGATCCAAGTCAAGGTATTGGCAGGCGAACTGCTCCAAGGCGGCGTCAAACCCAGCAGCGAGGATTTGGGCAGAGCTCAGCTCGAGTTCTTCAATCTGCTTCTTGAGCCCCTCGTTCTGCTGTTTTAGTTCTTCAACCCCCTCCCGAGCTTGAAGAAGGTCTTCAGTAACCCTCTTGTTCTCCGCCTGCGCTTGGACCAGCTCGGCGGCGATCCCTTCATTTTCCTTTTTGGCCTCGGCGAGTTTAGCCATGGTGTCATCCCTCTCTTTTTCGGTTTTCCCCAAGAGGACCTCCCGATCTACGGACCTCTTCTCAAGGCTTTCTACCTTGGCGGCATCCGCTTTAATCGACGCCTCCAAGTCAGCCACCTTGAGACGATAGGGGACCAACTTGCTTTCCAGCTCAATCTTCTCTTGAGCTAAGAGGTGCACCCTATGGCGTAGATCGGTGGCTTCCTTGCGCGCCACCCGCAGCTCGGTGCTCATTGCATCCTCCACCCGCGAGTGGTCGATCTCCGCCAGCATAAGGTTGCAGGACAACTTCTCCGCCTCCATCCTTATTAGGCGATTCTCCTTTTGGAGCACGGAGATGTCATCCTGGAGCTTTTCGCTGGAACTCTCCACAGCTTTTGATATGATGGAGGGAAAATCCTCTGCCATCATCTTGAGTTTTGCTGAAAAGGGTTCCCAAACCCTTTTGACCGCGAGGGAAAGGTTTGCTTGTGGAGGCGTTAAGGGAGTCTGTTGCTGGTTCTCGCCACCACCTTCTTGAATTGGTTGGTGAGTTGGAGCTTCTTGGCGTGGTGGCGACGAGGGGGACTCGGTGATGATGATAGGCGAGTTGTGAGCACCTTCACCCCCGCCTGGTGCAGCTTCCGCAGTTGAGGCAGTTGAAGGAGGACCCCCTCCAGCAGATACATATGGCGTGGAGGCGCTCGGGGGATTCTCCATGAAGTTGGGCTCAGCAGCCTCAACCACGGGAAATGCAGCTGCCAAGAGAACTGCTTGGACTGGCGATGTGGGAGCTGGGGGAGGAGGCGATGTTGGAGTTGGAGCTGGCGGAGAAGGCGGTGTTGATGTTGGAGGAGGGGGTGGAGCAGGTGGTGAAGAAGGCGCCACCCTTCTTCTTTTGAGGATGAGGCCATCTTCAGTTGCCTCATCGTCTTCTTCTTCGTCCTCATGGACCACCTGAGGGGTTTTCCTCTTTGGCTTCCTGAGGACAAGTTTTTTGCGCTGTTGGGCGGGCAGGGCTTCGGAAGGAGCTGGGCCTTTAGGGGGCGACCTGCCCTGGGCAACGGCGATCTCCACCACTGAGTTGGGCACAGTCTGGGAGCCCGATGCCAACCCATGGGCTCGGGCGAGCGCCCTCAGTTCAGCTAATTTTACTTTGCCCAACATGAGATCTGCATAATACGAAGGTATACAGGTCAGCTCAGAGACAAAGATAAACACATGAGTAAGTATGCAAATGAGGCAAACAAGTGATGCAGAAAATAAAACCCAAGTCTTGTGCACAACAGATAAGACATCCAACAACAGCTAACAGAGGTACAGCACAGGGCAAAGACTTAAGCGTTGAGATAAGCACTAACCTATGCGAGCCTCGAGTTGATCTTCGAAGAACTCGAAGAAGATGAGCGCAGTAGTGAGGAAAGTGATGTTAGCGTCTGCCACGCTCTTCCAGAAGAGGCACAGATCTTTGTCCAAAGCACCCATGTTGTCAGGGCTTCTTGGCCTCCTGAAGCTTCCTTTGGATTCTTTATTTCCCTTGTTTACCCAGTACAAGGGAAATCCGTCGAGCAGCGAGGCGTCCTGATCGTTTTGGCGCACTTGGACAAATTTGCCTTTCCAGTCCTTATAGGATTGCTGGAAGATAGAGAGGATCGACCTCCCAGCAATCCCATTCAGACTCACCCAAAGGCGATCTCCTGGATGCTTAGCTTCAAAAAGGAAAAGGAAAACGTCTACTGACGCTGGCAGTCCCAGATGTGCGCACATGATTTGAAACGCCCGCACGAATGCCCAGCTGTTGGGATGGAGCTGGGCGGCGGCGATGTCGAGCTCGGTTAGTAGCTCCCTTTCAAAACGAGTGAAGGGAAACCTCAATTTCACCTTCTTGAATAAGGTGGTGTATACAAAGCAGAACAACTCGCTGTTGTTCCCTTTGTCGTCTGCATAAACTGGCACGTCGGGGGGGCAAGGTAGCACCATCAGCTTGTCATCGTGCTCCTTGTGGAACGACAGGTGGGGCTCGTCCCCTTTCTTCAATCGAAGAACTGCCCCAACAGAATTTACTGAGGAAGTTTCCTTCAGCAAAGTCGAGGTGGCCCATGGGTAGAGCTCCTTGTAGTCTGGGGAAGGAATGGGGGCACCTCCGGCGATGGGTGGAGTTGCCTGAGCAAGGTTGGGATGAGAGGTTGCAGGCCTCTCAGCCTGGGAGGAGGAAGCACCAGGTGCTCGCGGTGGGTTATGAACTTGAGACGGAGGGTTTCGTGACGAGGGAGGAGGATTCGGGGTGATCTTTGAACGAGCCATCGCGGAAACTGCAAAGGAAGAAGAAAGGGAAAGGTGAGCGAAGGTTGCAGAGGCTGACTCGATTGTGAAAGAAGGATGAAAAACGAACGAACGAAAGTTCGTTGTAATGGAGACGAAGCCCTAAGTTACGAGAAGGGAGAAGCAGAAGAAACAACCCACAGCGTATGCACCAGGCAGTTAATGGATGATGCGAATCGGTTAAAATGTAGGAAAAATCAACAGAAGAAGTAAAGGGGGTACCTTTTGATGATCAGACGATCGATGAAGAAAGTTGAGGAATCAGAAGGTTGAAGAGCTTCGTGGGTTTTTGCAGAAGAAACTCAGAGCGTTTGAGAAGGCAAAGAGGTGATGGAACAGTAGAAATGAAATGGGTTTAAGGGTTTTTCAAATGATTTTTGGAAGCGTAAACGACAACTAAAGATGACCATTGATGAAGCCACGTGTCGAGCGATTCGAAGAGTGTTTGGTGGAGCGTCAGGAAAGCAGAAAGTACAAACGCTTGGGATTCTGCGCCAGCGCCACGTAGATCGGTATTGATGTGACTCCTTTAGTCTTTTCGCTGGACAAGTCTTCGCTTAAGATTGGGGGGCTTGTGTACCGCCCTGGTAGTCGGAAGTCATGACGTGGCATCAAGCTATCGTGTAGGCGTGTTGGACGGGACACCTGGCTGGCAGAAGGGAAGGAAGTCGGGGGGCTCGGGTAGTCGCCAGTTATTAAGTTGGCGTGCTCCGATCTCCAGCATACCTAAACCGGCGGTCACCGGGTTGAAGATGAAGTCGCCAGATGTGAACCCAGGCGACCAAGTAATTTGAGATCGCCGAAACAAGGACATCGCCGAAGTTGAAGGCAGAAGGTCTTTTCCCCAGCTGGCCCGAGGATGAGCTCGGGAGATAGCACACTTGAACATACACGATGAAGCAAGAAGAGTAGATCATGAAGGCGGCCGGTGAGACCACAGGGAAGGTGTGTACGAAGGCACCCGAACTCGCCACCCAGAAGAGATCACGCTCCAAGGCAATTATGCATTGAGTTGTGTCATGCATAAGTAACTTAGCCAAAACCCTGAAGAGTAAGAAGTGGCACCCAAGTCAAGGATGCTCCAGATGATGGCACGTGTACAGCTGGATGCGAGCCATGTCTCCAGATGTGTAACTTCCAGGAGAGAGAAAGTGCCCAGGTATATAAGGGTTTCCAACGAACTTTGAGGTACGCACGCGTTTAGATTACTTCTTTACAACTGCGAGAACGAGAGTACGCTGAGAGAGAACTTTGCACGGTTCCTTAAGAGTTATTGAGTTTTACTCTTAGTAATTGGTGGTTCAGTCGCTGACTTGGGCGTCGGAGCGTGATCGGCCGCAGCGGCGCCATTCTGTCTTTTGCAGGTTCTTGAGGTGGATCGCGGTGAAGGACGGAGGCTAACACGGCGCAGAAGTCGATCCAGGTTTGACGAGGCAAGGCTCCAGTGTCTTGGTCAACAGGCAGGATCAGTAACTATTCCGAGTTAGGTTGTCTTATGGGTACGACTAATCGAAGTAACTGTAACTGTTCCGAGTTAGGCCATCTTGTGGGTGCGGCTATTCGGAGTAAATGTAACTGTTCCGAGTTAGGTCATTTTCTAGGGCGACTAATCAGAGTAACTGCAACTGTTCCAAGTTAGGTCATGTTATGGGTGCGGCAAATCCAAGTAACAGTATATATTCCGAGTTAGGCCATCTTATGGCTACGGCTACTCAGAGTAATTGTAATTGTTCTGAGGTAGGTCGTCTTGTAGGTGTGGCAAATGGGAGTAGTTGTAACTGTTCCAATTTAGGTTTTCTTGTAGGTGCAACTAATCTAAGTAACCATAACATTTCCGAGTTCGGCCGCCTTGTGGGTACGACTGATCAAAATAATTGTAACTGTTCCGAGTGAGGTCATCTTATTGGTGCGACAACCAGAGTAATTGTATCTGTTTTAGTTAGGTCGTGTTAAGGGTGTGGCTAATTAGAGGAACTATATTTTTCAGAGTTAGGTCGTCTTATTGGTGCAACTAATCGGAGTAACTGTAACTGATCCTGCCTGTTGACCGGAACGCTGGAAACTGCCTCGTCAAAGGATCGTCGTGTGCACCGCTTCACACCTCCGTTCCTCTTCGAGATCCATCTCAAGAACCTGCAAAGAAACAGAGCGGCGCCGCTGCGGCCGATCGCACTCCAACGCCCAAGTCAGTGACCGAATCACCAAATACTAAGAGAACAAGAACCGTGCAAATCCTCTCTCACAGTAAGCTCTATAACTCGCAAGCGTAAAGAATGTATTCTGAACGTGCGTACCTCAGAAAGTTCGTTGAGAACTCTTATATACCTGGTTACTTTCTCTCTCCTGGCAGTTACAGACTTGGACACGTGGCTTGCATCCAACTGTACACGTGCCATCATCTGGAGCCTCCTTGACTTGGGCGCTGCTTCTACTCTCGTTTTGATAAGTTACCTATGCATGGTACTGCCCAGTACATAGCTAACTTGGGAGTGCGATCTCTACTGGAACTGGCGAGTTAGGGTGCCTTCGTACACCTTCCCTGTGGTCTCGCCGGCCGCCTTCATAATCTGCACCACCTTCATCTCTGGCGATGTGCTTTCTCTGGCGATCTCCAATCTCAAGGTCGCGTGAGTCTACATCTGGCGACTTCATCTTTAACCCGGTGATCGCCGATTCTGGTATGCTGGAGATCGGAACACGCCAACTTAATAACTGGCGACTTCACGAGCTCCCCGACTTCCTTCCTTTCTGCCAACTTGGCGCCTTGTCAACACGCCTATACTGTAGCTTGACGCCACGTCATCACTTCCGACTACCAGGGCGGTACACAAGCCCCCCAGTCTTTAAGCGAAGACTTGTCCAGCGAAAAGACTGAAAGAGTCACGTCAACACCGGTCTACGTGGCACTGACGCAGAATTCCAAGCGGTTGTACTTTCTGCTGCTCTGACGCTCCACCAAACCCCTCGTCCATCACACGACACGTGGCTTCATCAACGGTTACCTTCAGTTTACGTTTGCGCTTCCCAAACCCATTTTCGAAAAAACTCTTAAACCCATTTTCACCCTACTGTTCCATCACTCTTCTTCGTGTTCTCAAACGCTCTCACCTTCTCCTGCAAAAACTCTCTCTCAGCGCTCTTCAACATCCTGAACCATCATCAACCTTCATCGTCTTCCTGATCATCGAAAGGTACCTACTTTCCTTCTTCTGCTGGTTTTCTTTGCATTTTAACCGATTCGCATCATCCTGTAACTGCCTGGTGCATACGCTGTGGGTTGCTTTTTCCATTTCTCCTTCTACGTAACTTAGGGCTTCGTCAATCATCGCAACGAACCTACGTTCGTTCGTTTTTCACCTTCCTTCCATGATCGAGTCAGCCTTTGTAACCCCTGATCATTTTTCCTTTTCTTCTTCCTTTGCAGCTGCAACAATGACTCGCACAAAGATCACCCCGAATCCTCCTCCTTCATCACGAAACCCTTCTTCACAAGCACACGACCCACCACGAGTCCGTGGCGCTTCATCTTCCCAGGCTGAGAGGCCTGCGTCTTCCCGCCCTAACCTGGCCCAGGCGACTCCACCTATCGCCGGATGAGCCCCCGTTCCCTCGCCAGACTTCAAAACCCTGTATCCCTGGGCCAACTCGACCCTTCTGAGGGAGACATCTTCTGTGAACACTGCTGGAGCAGTTTTGCGGCTGACAAAGGGGGATGAGCCCAAACAAACGTTTCATAAGGAGCATGATGAGAAAATGATAGTGCTACCTTGCTCCCCCGATCTGCCCGTTTGTGCTGATGACAAGGTGAGTGCCGACGGGCCCTTCTGCTTCGTCTACACAACACTATTCAAGAAGGTGAAACTGAAGTTCCCTTTCACCCGTTTCGAAAGGGAGCTCCTCACCGAGCTCAACATTGCCGCCGCCCAGCTTCACCCCAACAGCTGGGCGTTCGTACGAGCATTCCAAGTGATGTGCGACCACCTGGGGCTGCCCGCATCCGTAGACGTGTTTCTATTCCTCTTTGAAGCCAAGCACCCAGGAGACCGCCTGTGGGTTAGCTTGAATGCGATTGCTGGGAGGTCAATCTTCTCCATCTTCCAGCAATCCTATAAGGACTGGAAAGGGAAGTTCGTCCAAGTGCGCCCTAACGACAAGGACGCCTCCCTACTCGACGGCTTCCCCTTGTACTGGGTGGACAAGGGGAAGAAAGAGTCCAAGAGCTGCTTCAGGAGACCCAGAAGTCCTGACAGCATGGGAGCGTTGGACCGAGACCTCTGCCTTTTCTGGAAAAGGGTCGCGGATGCCAACATCACTTTCCTTACCACCACCCTGATCTGCTTCGAATTCTACGAGGACCAACTCGAAATTCGAATAGGTTAGAACATTTAAACTGTTGTTTTAATACTGCTTCTATTTGACTGTTTCTGGGCGTCTTGTGCGTTATGCGCAAGACTTTGGTTTTATTTTTCCTGCACCGATCACCTGCTTTGCTGCCTTATGCACTTATTTTCTCCTTGAGTTAACCCATGCATTTTCGTTCCATGCAGATAACATGTTGGGCAAGGGTATGCTCGCTAAATTGAGGGCGCTCGCCCGAACCCACGGGCTGGCGACGGGCTCTCAAACAGTGCCAAATTCTATGGTGGAGATCGCCGCCACTCAGGGCCGATCGCCACCTAAGGGCCCAGCACCCTCCAACGTCCAACCCGCCGCCCAGCGGAAGAAACTTGTCCTCAAGAGGGCTAAGAGGAAAGCTCCTCAAGTGATCCACGAGGATGAGGAAGAGGACGACGAGGTCACCGAAGACGGCCTGGTCACAAAGAGGAAGAGGGTGGCACCTTCTTCACCACCTGCTCCACCCCCTCTTCCAACCTCAACACCTCCATCGACGCCTGCTCCTCCTCCATCATCGCCACCCCCACAAGCTCCTGTTTCACCAGTTCAAGCGATCCCACTGGCCACTGCGCCACCTGCAGTGGAGGCCCAAGAGCCAAACTTCATGGAGGACCCCCCGAGTGCCTCCACACCATACGTATCAGCTGGAGGGGGTCCCTCTTCAAATGCTTCAGCTGCGGAGGTTGCTCCAATCGGGGATGAGGTTGCTCATACCTCTCCGATTCTGATCACTGAATCCCCGATTCCGTCACCACGCCAACAAGCGCCTACTGAAGAACCTGCTAAGGAAGGTGGCGACGAGAACCAACAACAGGCTCCCACAGTCCCTCTACAAGCAGCAAACCTCCCTCTCGAGGTTACAAGGATGTGGGAGCCTCTATCTGCTAAGCTGAAGACGATAGCAGATGACATCCTCGCCGTCATAACCAGAGCCGTGGAGGGCTCCACCAGGAAGCTCCAGGACGACCTCTTCAACCTCAAAACTGAAAACAGCACCATGAGGGTCGAGGTGGAGAAGTTGTCCTTCAACCTGACGCTCGCGGAAATTGAACACTCCCGAGTGGAGGACGCAATGAGCACCGAGCTCAGATTGGCGCGCAAAGAGGCCACTGATCTCCGCCATAAGGTGCATCAACTTGCTCAAGAAAAGGTCGAACTGGAGAGCAAGATCGTGCCTTATCACGTCCGGGTGGCTGACCTGGAGGCTCTCATAAAAGCTGACGCCGCTAAGGTGCAGAAATTGGAGCAAAGGTCAGCTGACCGAGAGAAACTCCTTGGGCAAGTGGAAAAGGCGAGGGATGACGCCATGGCTAAGCTCACCGAAACCAACAAGGAAAAAGGGAAGCTCGCTGCCGAGCTGGGCCAAGCGCAAGCAGAATCCAAGAAGGTTGCTGAAGACCTTCTCCAGGCTCAAGAGACCAATGAACAACTCAAGAAGCAAATCAAAGAGCTGGAGCAGCAGAATAAAGAGCTGAAAGAACAAACTGAAGATCTCAAGAAGCGGATTGAGGAACTTCAGAAGCAAATTGAAGAACTCAAGCTGAACTCCGCTCAAATTCTGGCTGCTGGATTCGAAGCTGCGCGGGAACAGTTCGCCTGCTTGTTGCCTGATTTGGATCTCAGCATGGTGTCTCTGGATAATGAGGTAGTGGATGGAAAAGTCGTTCCTGCTGAAGACTAATCAACTCTTCTTCATCTGCTACCTTCGTGCTTTCCCTTGTATACCATTTTGTAATAAACTCATGTATATGTACCTTTGACTGATACTTATCTTAATGACAAAGTCTGGGTATTCCCTCTCATGGCTTCTTTAACCGCTTTAACCTTCTTTGCGTGTTTAACTTCAACGGATTTAACTTAACGGTTTTGTAAACACGACTTTTGACTTAACTGCTTCGAACCACTTCAACCTTAAGCAACAATCACTTTAATCAACTTGTAATCTTAAGGCAATTAACCTTATCGTAAAAATATCCTTCAAGCAACGAACTGTAACTCAGCTACTGGCTTAAACACTGCTCCACTCGACCTGCTTCATCAAACGGGTCTTTTAACCTTCTCGCCACTGTTTGAACTTTTCCTGGTCGCCAAAGACTCTTGGCGATATCAGCTTCTTTCTAGCCTCATGCTTTGGCCATCGTTCCTTTATATGGGGGTAGAAACGCCTTTCGGATCCTTCTTTACCTCCCTGAACTTCAGAACGAAAGACCGGGTGACTAGGCGTTCTCTTCGAACCTACCTTAGCCACCTTCCAAACTTCTTCCACCCTCTACACCATACCTGAACTCGTTCGAGACGAGAAGGATTTTATCTTGCCTAAGCTCGCACATACGCGAGAAGGTCTTTGAACTCGCCTGAACTCGCTCATCGGCGAGAAGGTCTTTAACTCGCCTGAACTCGCTCATCGGCGAGAAGGTCTTTAACTTGCCTCTACATTGCCCCAGGGGTTACATCTTCTCGCCCCCAGAAACACGGAGGACTTTTTACTGGTGCCTCTACATTGCCCCAGGGGTTACATCTTCTCGCCCCCAGAAACACTGAGGACTTTTTACTGGTGCCTCTACATTGCCCCAGGGGTTACATCTTCTCGCCCCCAGAAACACCGAGGGCTTTTACTCTTCCTCGCCTGCGCTCGCTCGACGGCGAGGAGGTCTATATCTCGCCTCAGAACGCGCGAGGGCGTTGAGGTCTTTTATCTGGTGCCTCCGATCGCCGAAAAACGATGAGGACTTTAAAACTTCAACTGGTGCCTCCAATCGCCGAAAAACGATGAGGACTTTAAAACTTTAACTGGTGCCTCCAATCGCCGAAAAACGATGAGGACTTTAAAACTTTATTTAGAAAGCATGTAATATATCTTTACTTGCCTTAAATCACGTATAAGTGATAAGGTCTTTCTTCAAAACTTTCTGAAAACAACAATCATGCAATCTAAAACACCTTCGAACTTCGAAAACTCCTCTTTATTGGGTAGCCTCATTAAAAACCCTCCTTAGGGAAAAAAGAGTGCCCCCTACAAACTGTTTTATCAAAGACATTGTAATGTAACTTTGTGTTTGTCTTTACTTACAAAGCTTCTTAACTGTAATACAACTTCAGGTGCGTGGCGTTCCAAGTGCGAGGAATCCCCCTCCTTCCAATGTCTCTAAGCGGTAGGCGCCGTTCCCGAGCGCTTCGGTTATTCTGAACGGTCCCGTCCACTTAGGCGATAGTTTATTCTCCATCTCGTACTGGTGGGCTTTCCTCATCACCAGATCGCCTTCTCTAAACTGCCTTGGCATCACCCTCGAGTTGTATCTTCGTTCAATCCTTCTCTTCACAGCTTCAGCCTTCAACCTCGCCTCTTCCCTGACCTCATCCAGTAGATCCAGGTTCAGCCTTCTCTCTTCATTCGAGTCTTCCTCTACAAAGTTCTGGAATCTCGGCGAGCTCTCCTGGATCTCCACTGGAATCATGGCATCACACCCATAGACCAAGCTGAACGGGGTCTCATGGGTTCCTGACTGCTCGGTGGTGTGGTACGCCCAGACTATACGGGGTACCTCCTCAGCCCAGCTTCCCTTGGCTTTTTCTAGCCTTCTCTTCAAACCTCTCAACAACACCCGATTAGCTGACTCCACCTGGCCATTTGTCTGAGGGTGCTCGACGGATGCAAACACTTGTTGAATTCCCACCCCTTCGCAAAGCTTCTTCAACAGGTGGCTCGCAAACTGAGTCCCATTATCCGACACCAGGCGTTTAGGCACTCCAAACCGGCACATGATGTTTTTCCACACGAAACCTTCGATCTTGTGTGCGGTGATCTGAGCCACTGGTTCTGCTTCGATCCACTTGGTGAAATATTCAATCGCCACCACCAAGTACTTCATCTGCCTGATCGCCAGCGGGAAAGGTCCCAGGATGTCGATTCCCCAGGTATGAAACGGCCAAGGGCTATAGATCGACTTCAACTCCTCGGGAGGCGCCTTATGCCAATCGGCGTGCTGTTGGCATTGTTTGCAACATTGGGCATACTTCTTGCAGTCTTCTCTCATCGATGGCCAGTAGTATCCTGCACGGAGAGTCCTCGCGGCCAGAGCTCGACCCCCGACATGGCTTCCGCATATACCTTCGTGGAGCTCCGCCATGATTCTCGTGCACTTCTCGCCATGTATACATTCCAGGAGCGGGTGAGTGAACCCAAACCTGTACAGATCGCCATCAATCAGGGTGTACTTGCTAGAATTCTTCTTTACCTTCCTAGCCTCAGTCGGATCCAGCGGGAGAAGGCCATCCGCCAGGCACCGCTTGTACTGTGTTATCCAAGTGTCTGGCTCATGGGTAGCGCAGACCTGCATCACGTTCACCTTCTCTCCCCGACATGCTCTAATTCTCGGCGATCTCAGAGTTTTTTGCGTCAGGGACTTATGGCTTCTGGCTGCTTTCTCCGTCGACTTGCTTATCTGGAGGACCAGGTGATCTGCCACAAATGCTCTCGGCGTCTTCAGAGTTTCTTGAATCACCGTCCTCTGCCTACCCCCCTTGCCTGAACTGGCGAGCTTGGCTAGCAAGTCAGCTCGGGCATTCTGCTCCCTGGGCACATGCACTACTTTAAAGGAGGCAAAAGAACTCTTCAACTCCTGCACATATTCCAGATAGGCCGCCATCTGTGGATCTTTAGCCTGGAACTCGCCTGTTACTTGCCCTGTGACTAGCAGTGAGTCACTCTTAGCCATCAGCACCCTAGCTCCCATCTCCTTGGCCAGCAAAATTCCGGCGATCAGCGCCTCATACTCTGCTTGATTGTTATTGGCTTTGAAGGCAAACCTCAGAGATTGTTCGATCAGCACGCCGTTGGGTCCTTCCAATATGACTCCAGCACCGCTGCCCTGCTGGTTCGACGATCCATCCACCGAAAGTACCCAACGGAAATCGTACCCTTCAACTCGCGCTGCCTCAGACGAGAGCTCGACCACGAAATCTGCAAAGATTTGCCCCTTAATCGGGCCTCGGGGCTCATATTTGATATCAAACTCTGACAATTCCACTGCCCACTTCACCATCCTTCCTGCAACGTCAGGCTTCTTCAAGACCTTCTGGATGGGCAGGTCAGTCATCACCAGTATTGTGAAGCTATGGAAGTAGTGGCGCAACCTCCTCGCCGAAAATACCACAGCCAGCGCAGCCTTCTCCAGGGCCTGATATCTCGTTTCGGGGCCCTGCAACACCTTGCTCACAAAATAGATAGGATTCTGAGCCTGACCTTGATCCTGGACGAACACCGCACTCACCGCCCTCTCAATTACAGCAAAATACAACATGAGAGGGGTTCCCACCAACGGTTTGCACAGAACCGGCGGGCTCGCCAGATACCCCTTCAGCTTGACGAAAGCTTCCTCGCACTCTTTCGTCCAAACAAACTTATTGTTGCGCCTCAGGCACTGAAAATAGGGGTGGCCCTTCTCCCCGCTAGCGGACACGAAGCGGGACAGGGCTGCCATCCGACCTGTTAGCTGTTGAACCTCCTTCACCGTAGCTGGGCTCCTCATCGCCAAGATGGCGGCACATTTATCAGGGTTGGCCTCTATGCCCCTTTCAGTCAAGAGGAAACCTAAAAACTTCCCAGCCTCCACGCCGAAAATACATTTCTCTGGATTCAGCTTCAATCTGAACTTGGCGATCGTCGTGAACAATTCCTCCAAGTCAGCCACGTGCTTGCTCTTTTCCGGCGAGGTCACGACCATATCATCGACGTACGCCTGCACGTTCCTTCCCAGCATTGGCGACCAGGTCCTCATGCATTCTCGCCTGTTCGATGCGCGAGGCCTCCACAGTTGCCTGCAACGAACGCATCATCTCTGCCATCTGTGCCATGGTCATGGCAGCGGCGCCTTCAGCAGCGACGGGCGCAACTGGACTTGAACGATTGCTTCTCATTTTTCTCATGAAACTCAGCGAATCACAGAGTGCAGCGAACGACACTTCAACCACGATCGATTCAGCGATCAATCAGAAAAAACTGTGCGAAACTGCGCAAGAAAACTCAAGAACACCGTAAAGCTTCAAAGAAAACCACAACTTCACCAGAAACCAACGCTTCCCCACAGACAACCAAACGGGCGAAAGAACTCAAACTCCACCGAACAAATCACGCGTAAACAGCTGAAAACCTCACTTCACCGAACAAAGATCGAAACGAACGGTGGAAAATGCGAATTCACCGAACAAATCTCAAGCAAACAGCGAATGATGGTTGCACCAGCACACAACCACACAGAAAACTTCGAAAACCTCCAAAAACTCACGCTGTGGATGGGAGCAAGTTTTACACGGCCCCACGGTGGGCGCCTGATGATCCTGCCTGTTGACCGGAACGCTGGAAACTGCCTCGTCAAAGGATCGTCGTGTGCACCGCTACACACCTCCGTTCCTCTTCGAGATCCACCTCAAGAACCTGCAAAGAAACAGAGCGGCGCCGCTGCGGCCGATCGCACTCCAACGCCCAAGTCAGTGACCGAATCACCAAATACTAAGAGAACAAGAACCGTGCAAATCCTCTCTCACAGTAAGCTCTATAACTCGCAAGCGTAAAGAATGTATTCTGAACGTGCGTACCTCAGAAAGTTCGTTGAGAACTCTTATATACCTGGTTACTTTCTCTCTCCTGGCAGTTACAGACTTGGACACGTGGCTTGCATCCAACTGTACACGTGCCATCATCTGGAGCCTCCTTGACTTGGGCGCTGCTTCTACTCTCGTTTTGATAAGTTACCTATGCATGGTACTGCCCAGTACATAGCTAACTTGGGAGTGCGATCTCTACTGGAACTGGCGAGTTAGGGTGCCTTCGTACACCTTCCCTGTGGTCTCGCCAGCCGCCTTCATAATCTGCACCACCTTCATCTCTGGCGATGTGCTTTCTCTGGCGATCTCCAATCTCAAGGTCGCGTTAGTCTACATCTGGCGACTTCATCTTTAACCCGGTGATCGCCGATTCTGGTATGCTGGAGATCGGAACACGCCAACTTAATAACTGGCGACTTCACGAGCACCCCGACTTCCTTCCTTTCTGCCAACTTGGCGCCTTGTCAACACGCCTATACTGTAGCTTGACGCCACGTCATCACTTCCGACTACCAGGGCGGTACAGTAACTGTTTCGAGTTAGGTGATCTTATGGGCGTGACTTTTTGGTGTAATTGTAAGTGTTGCAAGTTAGGTCGTCTTATAGGTATGGCTAATTGGAGTAACTGTAACTTTTCCGAGTTAGGTCGTCTTATGGGTGCGGCTAATCGGAGTAACTGTAACTGTTCCGACTTAAGTCATTTTGTGGGTACGACTAATCAGAGTAACTGTAATTGTTCCGAGTTAGGTCGTGTTTTGGGTGCAACTAATCGAAGTAATTGTAACTGTTCCGAGTTAGGTCGTATTATGGGTATGGCAAATTCGACTAACTGTATATATTCCGAGTTAGGCCATCTTATGGCCACGACTACTCAAAGTAATTGTAACTTTTCCGAGTTAGGCTGTCTTATGTGATGGAAAAACGTTCTTCTTCTAGTAGTGATCTTTGTAATTTCTTCTTTGGATGGATGATGAAGGAGATATGAGGAGCAAAAACATTAAAGAAACTCAAGAGGAGTTTTCATGGATTTGAAGTGGAGTTAGGAATTTGTGAGACTGAGAGGTGAGGCCAACTCACTAGAAAAGAGTCTAGGCTAAGTCTTGAAGGAGACTAACCTAAGGAGAACTTCAGAACAAGTAAAATGGCCAAAAATAGGCAACATTTCATTACTAATTCCAAGTTAAAAAAAATACATGTATAAGAGACTCTTATTTATAGGAGAAAGTCTCTCTAAAACTCTCAAATGAGAGTGTGACAAGTGTCACCACCTTATTAGTGCAAATCCTCTCCATTTAGGAGAAGACATGTGGAGACTCATGCCTTCCTTGCCTACATTTCAATTTGCACCCCTCTTTTACTATTTTACACTTTACTTTGTTTTCTCTTTACATCTTTCTCTACTTTGGAAAAATACAAGGCCCAAAACTTCCTAACTACTCTATACAATTTTTACAAGGATAAGAAGAAGAAAAAGACTCTACAAACTCTTTATTAAAGCTCGATCTTTGTCTATCTTCTTGGCCGAAAGTTTCGAGGCTGGATGGTTTCCATCGTCCCCTCCCTCTTGAAAAGGATTTGTCCTCAGATCTGAATGATGCTCAATGACAACAGCCTTTGTTTATTTGATGTTTTCCTCCTTCAAATGTCAATCTACAATAAACATCAAACAAACATGAGATAATTATTTTTTAAAAGAAAATTAAAACAAAAGAAAACTAAACAAAAATAAGGCCATTTATCTTAAAAATTCTTTTTAAAGAAAAACATAAGGCCCCTTTCAAAAATATTTTTTTTCACTTTGTGTTGTTCATTGCCCAAGCTAGGCAACAACATCACAAAGTGTTGTTTTTGATATTTTTGTGAAAAAGAATGAGCATTATATAATTGGAAGGAAGAATTAAAAGTATTATAATCCTCCTTTAAGGATTCTTTCTCTGCTATGCTTGTAAGGGGTGTTATAAAAGACTGATATGATTCCAATAGCAAGATATAGATGATTCTTTGACATTTTATGGAATCAACTTGAGTTGGAGAATGAATAGGCACTTTTAATAGAAATGGATCAATGTTCTATGTTTCAAGAACTCACCAAAACTTGCACCAAACACCAAACTCACATGGAAGACCCATTTCTTGCCAATTGAACCGATTAAATTGAACAAGAAAGTAAATGAACCAATTGAAACTCTAAAGAAAGAAATTGAACTGAAAAAAAACATGAAAAGGAATCCTCAAATGAAAGATGTCAAAGCAAGGCACACCAATCTCAAAGCCAACCACAACAAAACCAATGAAGCAATGAAGACAAACAAGAAAAGGTATAAGCAATAAAAGGCTATAACAAAAGGAATACTAGATGTATGACAAACTCAAAGATTAATGAACAAAAGACAAGCAAGAAAATAAGGAACTCAATGAAAAAGTAGGCACACAAAAGAATACCTAAAGAAAAGCACTAGAGTAGATGAAGAAAACAAAAACAAGATACTGGAAAATATTTTTATGCAAACTGTGCTTGATGTTCACTGATTTAACTGGAACGATATAAAGCGAACTGGATTATGAAATTTTAACCACATAAACTTCAAGATCTTAGCTCAAAAATGGCACTGGAATTACTTAAAAACAGTAAGCCAATTAATTGAGATAAATTTAACAAAATCGCTGCCAGATTACCGTATTTTTTTCGGCAGAATTGTACACTTTTTGTATTTTATTTATCATTTTTTTTTGTACTTTGAATTTTTGAGTACTTCTTTTTTCTACTATTTTCTAAGAAGAACACAAATCCAGAATTTCAGAATTTTCAGTGAGTAAATCAATTGCAGTAAATCGAAACAGTAAGCACGTTTTCAGAAAACAGAGAAATCCTAACAGGAATGAAAAACAACATTATGAACTAGCAAAGACATAATGGAAAATGATGTATAGGAACTTGTATAGGTCTAGAATACAAGTATGAACTCAATTCTAAAACAGAAAATGCACAAAGGATCAAGTAGCAAACTCAGAAAAATTATGACACCAAAGCAAGAAACAAAAAATCACAATAAAAGTACTACAAGAAGTGATGACAATTATGGAAAAACATGACTATGACAAAACTTGTATGGATTCAAAAAGGAAAAAACACAAACACTTGGTAGGCACAATTAAGAAAACAGAAAGAATACTCAATTATAATCCTAAAAACAGAAAAGAAACAACAAGAAGATAGAGCTCTTGAAATAAAAGTGCAACACAACTCAAAAATTAAACAAGAACACACCTAAACTCATGATACCACATAATATGATTCCAATAGCAAGATATAGATGATTCTTTGACATTTTATGGAATCAACTTGAGTTGGAGAATGAATAGGCACTTTTAATAGAAATGGATCAATGTTCTATGTTTCAAGAACTCACCAAAACTTGCACCAAACACCAAACTCACATAGAAGACCCATTTCTTGCCAATTGAACCGATTAAATTGAACAAGAAAGTAAATGAACCGATTGAAACTCTAAAGAAAGCAATTGAACCGAACAAAACATGAAAAGGAGCTACTGAACTGAATTAAAACAGTAAGAAATTGAAAAGAACCGAACAAAAGTGCAAGAAAAGGAAGATGAACCGAATAAAAGAAACTACACTTGTTTTAAAGTTCATATGGACATGGAAATGGAAGAACTAAATGGAGAAGAGAGGAAACTTATGTGGATGAAGAACTTGATTGAAGAACACGCAACTTGAAGTGTGATTGCTCCAAGATAAGTGTGAATTGCCGCCACTTGAGGGAACCAAGGCTCTCAAGATGAGACTAGGAAGAGGAGAAATCAAATCTCACTCACTCAATCACCAAATTGGGAGAGTTTCTTTACTACAAATTCCAAATCTGCATTATGAAGGACCTAAGCCCTTCTTTTATAGGAGCAAGGGCTGGTCATTTACATAGCTTATTCCCTAAGCTACCCAAAATGCTCTTAAGCCTACGCCCCCTTACTAAGCTCACTCCCCAAGCTTCTAGAATTTTCTAAACTAAAGCCTAGAGATATTTTTACAAAATAGGTGTCTAATGTTTTCCTCTAAGCATCTTTCTAAACACTATTCTATATTATTTACAATTTAAAAGAAACTATAAAGAGAGATATTTAATTGAAGTTCATTCTTGAAAGCTTGTAGACTTCTTTGGCTTTAGGCTTGATCCTCTCTTTATTTTATGTCTTCTTTTAATTTTGAGAAGACTAGAAGGAAGAACTTCAAATGTGAGGGTGAATGCCCTCTTCCTTCACTAATAAAAGCCTCCTTTATTGGATTCTCATCAAAGACACTCCTTCTTTGTTGGTTTCCTCTTCTTCTTCCTTTTCAATCAAACATTCTTTTGTATTTTCTATGAAGGAGACATTTATGTTTATATCTGGTTCAACTCCAAACAAAGATTTTTCTTCAAGTACATCCTCACAAGGGTTTTCTAGAGAAGATAAAATATTATCGATATCTGATTCAATTCTAGAAAAAAAGGATTTTGTACTTTCCATTCTATCATTAGTTTTTCTCTCTTTTATTTCTTTTCTCTATCTTTCCTTTCGTTCTCCTCTCTTTCTCTTTTTTCCTTTTCTTCTTTCTTTTTGACAAGAGCTTGAAATTTTCCTTTAAACTCTTTTTCTCTTCTAGCATATTCTTTTTCTCCGTATATAAAGTTTCGTCCTTTTTCCACAAGCTCTTTCATTTCTTCTCTAAGCTTCTTCTTTTTCACATATGATGGCGGAACAAACTTTCTTCTCATACACATCTTCAATTCATCTCAATTAAGTACTTATGATTTTCTGCCAATTCTAACATCAGTTTTCCTTTTTGTCCACCAAGACCTAGCATATTCTTGAAAACATAGGGTAGCCATGGAAAATCTGCTAAATTCATCCAATTGGTGTCTTTCAAAGATTTGATCAACTTTTGTCTCCCATTCTAAATATGCTTCAACATTTTTATTTCCATCAAAGTAAGGAATGTATACTTCAGGTTCTGTAGAATAATATAAACTTTTAGGCTCAAAACACATCCCTTCCGTTTTTTGATAATGAGGGTTATAAATCTTTCTTTTATGACTATGCTCCTCATCTCTATGACTATTTCCTTTTCGCCCCAATTTTTAATATCTATACCTTATCTGGCTTTCTTTTTCCATGTCTTTGGTATGTTTTGTGCTTTGTTTCTCTTTAAGTTTTCTCTCCTCTTTTTGCTTTAAAATTCTAAGTTCCTTCTCAAGAATCGCAAAACGGGTATCTCTTTCGGTCTTTTCCTTTTGAATAACCTCTTGTTGCCTCCACAATTGAAGTGACTTAAGTTCTTGAGAAATATTTTTCAATTGTTTTGATGAAGAAATTAAATCACTTCTACTATGATGAGAAGTATACATAGACATATTAAGCTTTGTATTTAAAAGATTTTTCACAAGAAGGAAAGTGAGTTTAACACACAAGGTAAATTCCCATGAAATAGAGGTGAGTCACTGGACAATTCACAAATCTCCTTCCAATGAAAACTTGTTCAACAGAAACAAAGAGTTTTCTAAAGAAAGAAACTAAAAGAAAGTTTTTAAAAAAACTAAGAATTTAAATTGCAAAAATTTAAACTAGACGACTCCCAATGGAGAGGCTTGTTGGCATTTGTGAACCTTCAAGACACATTCACCGTCTAAAGCATGTATCTAATAAGAAAATTAAAGAAAACTTGTAGAAGATGGAAGAACACCAAAGGCTCTTCCAAGACACCTAAAGTAAAGATAATGGCCAAATTACAAACAATTGAAATCACACAAAATTTAAAAAATAATCTTCAGAGTTCTCTTCTCTTCTCTCACAAGTGTTTCTTTCCAAGCCTTTACTTGTTTGTCCTCCAAAGGTGAGTACCCCTTGCAAATTCTTTTGCCTTCTCTTAGGATGCTACCTAGAAGTTAGCTCAATTCTCAAAAAGAACAAATTCAAGGTATATTCCACTTCAAGAGGTCAATAATAAAAACAATAAAAGCTCAATTTAAAGAGTGAAACTCAAAGAAGATTAGAGATGACAAATACAAAGATTATTCATAAAATCATGACAAGCAAAAAATTAAAGGTTATCAAGAAAGTAAACACTAAAAAATAATACCTAAAAATAATTAAAAAGAAAATGATAAAATTTCTTAATAAAATATGAAATCCAAAATGGCTGCCCAATATAGCTGCCCAAAGAATTCAATTTCCGCGGATCCCGCTCTAAGGAATCTCCAATTGCCAAATTTCTCACCAAAATTTACGCTACCTCATTATTCAACAAATTGAATTTAACTTTAAAGCATGGGTCCCACCGTGTTATTGCAAATTCTAGTAGCTGCCAATACACACTTCTAATTCACTTCTTCGTGTAAATTGGAAACACAAACTTCTCAATCCAATCTCGCGGGCCCCGCAAAAAGTCTTGTTGAATTCTTCACCAAATTCACGCTTCTTGCACACCAATCTCTTTAATTACTCTATTTCAAAAGTCAAATTGTTGTCCCATGTTAAAATTTACCTCACGTGAAAATTTCATTCACCAATTCAACAATCAGATTGACTTAAAAGAAAATGGATCCCACCAAATCAACTCCAATTCAATAATTCTCATACCAATGCTCGATTTACTGTTGACTTAATTTCCAATTTGCTGAAATTTGCACCAAGAGCACAAAACCAATGCCACTTGAGTCAAATAATTTGCACCGTTTACAGCTGCACCGAACAACTCCAAATTTATGTTATAGAGTTGCAAAGAACCTGAACACAGTGGTCTGAACCAATTGTTTGTACCAAAAGGGAATAATCAACACACTGATTGCAATTGCCAAGGACCACCAATTACCAATCAATTTAGCTTCAAATTCTCAAATGTAACTTTGAGTGGACATTGTTGCTGCACCCAATCTTTTGCTCACATGCAATTTGTTAGCACCAAAATTTTCTGCACTGTAACAATTTAGCTACTGCATCTCACAAATTCAAATTCAAATGATTAAAGCTATGAATTCTACACTAAAACTTTGCACCAAGATGATCAATTCTACAGTCTTTGGCCTGCCTATCTCCGCCTGAGAATCGAACTTCCTTGGTTAAAGAATCTCTCACCTACAAAGACAAAGGGTGTCTTAACGGCCGTTTGCACTCCGACGCTCAAGTCAGTACTGGGGCAAAGAAACAATAAGTGTATAAAGTAGTTTCAGTATTAGAAACGGTGTACCTTGCTAGGGTTCTTAGTGCCCTTTATATAGGTTGAAACTAGGGTTTACCTCTGTTCTATTACCCGTGTCTAGGGTTCCTTGGAGAATGTCCCTGCGCCGCTATTACACAATCTTAGCGTAATCTGGCACATAGAACTTTCCTTTACTGGAGTGCAACGACTAACAAAATGGCCGCCAAGGTACCAACTCATGCACCAATGTTGCGGTGCCATCTATTTTATGGGTGCCCTAAGTATTCACGTGTCATGCATGCGGTCTACCCTTGGAAACACTAACCCTAGCGGGCCTTAACGCCTTACTTGTGTCCCCCTCGTGACTTAGGCTTTCTCTTAATATTTGGGCGTTAACTTCATGTTAACTCATATTGCTTGTGGGACCCAGCTTACGTGGCACATTCTTACTATCTAACACCGATGTCCGATGTCTGCGGTCTTCTTTGGGGTCGATGACCGAGGACTGGTCGGTACACAAGCCCCCAGTCTTGAGCTATAACTTGTTTCAACAAAGAGACTAAGTGATCGCCCTAGGCGACCTACGTGGCTTTGGTTGATAGGACGTGAACAATGCACCAAAGTGACATCTCACCATACTTTTTTATCAGCGCACACGTGGCAAAATCAACGATTAGGGCTTGCTGCCGCTTGCGCTTCTTCATATACATTTAAACCCTTAACCCCTTACGCTCCCTTCACTGTTTCATTACCTCACTTAAGCATTTCTCTCCCTCGAAAATGCTCTCTTTTCCTCTTCAAAAACTTCTACCTGCGAAACCTAATTTATTCAAAGGTATGATCTTTACTCTACGACTACTCTTGCTTTATGATTCTGATGCTCATAACATGCTATAACTGTTCTGGGACTATTTATGTTTTCTGCATTTTCCATTTTTCTATTCTTCGTTTCGAGTCTCTGTTTATATGGGTTTCCTGGGCCACTTCATCATCGTGCTCGCTAAATCTCAAATTCTCCAGCAAATCGCTTCAAATTTAGTTACGATCGTCTTCTCCATTCAACTATCGCTCTGAAAATTGCAACACCTTTGTTCGGAATTCTACCAACACCTCACTGTTTCTTTGTTATACTTCTCCAAAATTGCTCCAGAAAAACGAAGAACAATGAACGCAAAAGGCATAACCAAAATTTTTGGAATCGGAAGTGAAAGCGGAAGAAGAACTTACATGAACCAATTCCGACTAAGCACGAAAGGAACCGAAACTTTTGATTCTGTTTTCGGACTTCCAATTCCAAATTAAAATTCTCCTTCGACGCCGTTCGCAATTCAAGACGAAATCGCACTCACGAAGTCTTGTAGTGCGAAAACTGTGGAAGACAATTTAACTCATACCTCACACTGAACTTGTTCCGATTCCAATTTCATGAATGCTAAGAAGATGAAGAACAACAACACAAATTGCAAAGAAAAGGATGATGATATTTTGACACCTGCACCATCTTACACCCACAATAAAATATTAATATTTGTAATAAAATAAATTAAAAAAGAGAGAAAAAATCTCCTTAAAGAAAATATGTAAAATGTTAAAACAATTTTCAAAATTAAAAAAAATTGAAAAAATTAATATTTATTGAGGTGTAGGGTGGAGCATGAGTGTCAAAAAACATTTTCTCAAGAAAAAAGGAAAAAATTGAGGAAAATATGAAAACCTAAACAAAATCTGCTATTGGTAGCACAAATCCAACAAATTTCATAAACAGTTCACATTACTGCTCACACCACCAGATTTCTTTTTGAACCACGAAAAAGTTTCCAAGAAATTTTGAGAACTTTCAAAAATGATTTTTTAAAGAGAACGATAACGGAAACCTAACTCAAAGAAAATTGCTAATAATCTAGTAGCAATTTATGAACTCAAAAATGAAAATCAAAAGCACTCAAGAGCTCTAATCTATGAAGAAATTTGAAAAAAAATTCAATAGTTTAACCAATGGAGTTTATGACAATTTTTGGACTAAGCATGACTCTAGACAAAACGTTTTTTATTATAAAATCAAAATGACTCAAATATAAGAAAATTTCACCGAACAAATTTGAAGAAAACTCAAAATTCAAAAGTACACAAGAACACCTAAAAGCACATACATGAAGGTTCAAGTAAGAACAATTAATTTGAACCGAACAAAAAGACAAAAAAAACACAAAATCAATAGGTAGAAACATTTAAGACATGAAAACAACACGAAATTATGAAAAAAATAGAAGAAGATCTTACAACCTTAGCTCTGAATACCAAATGATGGAAAAAAGCTCTTCTTCTAGTAGTGATTTTTGTAATTTCTTCTTTGGATGGATGATGAAGCAGATATGAGGAGCGAAAGCATTAAAGAAACTCAAGAGGAGTTTCCATGGATTGAAGTGAAGTTAGGAATTTGTGAGAGTGAGAGGTGAGACGAACTCACTAGGAAAGAGTCTAGGCTAAGTCTTGAAGGAGACTAACCTAGGGAGAACTTAAGAACAAGTAAAATGGCCAAAAATAGCAAGCATTTCATTACTAATTCCAAGTTTAAAAAATACATGTATAAGAGACTCTTATTTATAGGAGAAAGTCTTTAAAAAACTCTCAAATGAGAGTGTGACAAGTGTCACCACCTTATTGATGCAAATCCTCTCCATTTAGGAGAAGGCATGTGGAGCCTCATGCCTTCCTTGCCTACATTTTTATTTGCACCCCTCTTTTACTATTCTACACTTCACTTTGTTTTCTATTTACATCTTTCTCTGCTTTGGCCAAAAATACAAGGCCCAAAACTTCCTAACTACTCTATACAATTTTTACAAGACTAAGAAGAAGAAAAAGACTCTACAAACTTTTCATTAAAGCATGATCTTTGTCTATCTTCTTGGTCGAAAGTTTTGAGGCTAGACGGTTTCCATCATTATGAGTGCGTCTTTTCAGAGTAATTGTAATTATTTCAAGTTAGACCGTCTTATGGGTGCGGCTAATCAGAGTAACTGTAACTATTCCGAGTTAGGCTGTCTTGTGGGTGCGACTAAACGGAGTAACTGTAACTGTTCCGAGTTAGGTCGTGTTATGGGTGCTGCAAATCAGAGTAACTGTAACTATTTTGAGTTAGGCTGTCATATGGCTACGGCTACTCAGAGTAATTGTAACTTTTCCGAGTTAGGTCGTCTTATGGGTACGGATGATCAGAGTAGTGGTAACTATTTCGAGTTAGGTCATCTTATTGGTGCGACAACCAGAGTAATTGTATCTAATTAAGTTAGGTCATGTTAAGGGTGCAGCTAATTAGAGTAACTGTATTTTTGCAGAGTTAGGCCGTCTTATGGGTGCAACTAATCGGAGTAACTGTAACTGTTCCGAGTAAGGCTGTCTTATGGGCGTGGCTTTTCAGAGTAACTGTAACTATTCTGAGTTAGGTGATCTTATGGGTACGGCTAATCGGGGTAACTGTAACTGTTCCGAGTTAGACCGTCTTGTGGGTGCGGCTAATCAAAGTAACCATAACATTTCTGAGTTAGGTCGTTTTACGGAGTACGGCTAATCAGAGTAACTGTAATTGTTCTGAGTTAGGTCGTCTTATATGTGCGGCTAATCGGAGTAACTGTAACTGTTTCGAGGTAGGTCGTCTTGTGGGTATGGCTAATCAGAGTAACTATAACATTTTCGAGTTAGGTCGTCTTCTAGGTGCGGCTAATCGAAGTAACTGTAACTGTTCTGAGTGAGGTCGTCTTGTGGGTGCGGCAAATTGGAGTAACTGTAACTGTTCCGAGTTAGGTCATCCTATTGATGCGGTATTCAGAGTAATTGTATCTGTTTTAGTTAGGCCGTGTGAAGGGTGCGACTAATCGAAGTAACTGTAACTAATCCGAGTTAGGCCGTCTTATGGGTGCGACTGATCAAAGTAGTTGTAACTCTTCTGAATTGGGTTGTCTTGTGGGTGCGGCTAATGGGAGTAAAAATATTTGTTCCGAGGTAGGTCGCCTTCTGGGTGTGGCTAATCGGAGTAACTGTAATTGTTCCGTGTTAGTTCGTCTTATGGGTGCGGCTAATCGAAGTTACTCTAAGTATTCCATGTTCAATCATCTTATGGGTGCGACTAATCATAGTAACTGTATTTGTTCCGAGTTAGGCCGTCTTACGGGTCAGGCTTATTAGAGTAACTGTAACTGGTCTAAGTTAGACTGTATATTGGGTGCAGCTAATCGGAGTTGTTATAACTGTTCCGAGTTAGGTCGTTTTATGTGTTCGGGTAATCAGAGTAACTGTAACTCTTTCAAGTTACGTTGTCTTATGGGTGCGGCTAATCGGAGTAAGTGTAACTATTCCGAGTTAGGCATTCTTGTGAGTGCGGATAATCAAAGTATTGTAACTTTTATAAGTTAGGTCGTCTTTAGGGTGCGACCCATTAAAATAATTGTTGTATCGCCCTGGTGGTCGGGAGTGATGACGTGGCACCCTGCTACAGTATAGGCGTGTTGGCAAGGCGCCAGGTTGGCAAAAGGGAAGGAAGTCGGGGGGCTCGTGTAGTCGCCAGTTGTTAAATTGGCGTGTTCCGATCTCCAGCTTACCAAAATCGGCGATCACCAGGTTAAAGATGAAGTCACCAGAGGTAGATTCAGGCGACCTAGTCATTGGAGATCGCCAGAGCAAGCACATCGCCAAAGATGAAGGAGAAGCAGATTATGAAGGCGGCCGGCGAGACCACAGGGAAGGTGTATGAAGGCCCCTAACTCGCCAGTTCCAGTAGAGATCGCACTCCCAAGTTAGCTATGCATTGGGCAGTACCATGCGTAAGTAACTTAGCCAAAATGAGAGTAGAAGCAGCGCCAAGTCAAGGAGGCTCCAGAGGGTGGCACGTGTACGACTGGATGCGAGCCACGTGTCCAGGTCTGTAACTGCCAGGAGAGAGAAAACAACCAGGTATATAAGAGTTCTCAACAAACTTTCTGAGGTACGCACGTTCAGATTATACTCTTTACGCTTGCGAGTTATAGAGCTTACTGTGAGAGAGGATTTGCGCGGTTCTTGTTCTCTTAGTATTTGGTGATACCGTCACTGACTTGGGCGTTGGAGTGCGATCGGCCGCAGCGGCGCCGCTCTGTTTCTTTGCAGGTTCTTGAGGTGGATCTCGAAGAGGAACGGAGGTTCGAAGCGGTGCACACGTCGATCCTTTGACGAGGCAGTTTCCAGCGTTCTGGTCAACAGGCAGGATCAATTGTATATGTTCCAAGTTAGGCCATCTTTTGGGTGGCGCTAGTCAGAGTAAAATTAACTGTTTTGAGTTAGGTCGTCTTATGGGAGTGACAAATCAAACTAACAGTAACTATTTCGAGTTCGGTCGTCTTATGCGTACGGGTAATCAGAGTAACTGTAATTGTTCCGTGTTAGGTCGTCTTATGGGTGCGACTAATCGAATTAATTGTAAGTATTCCAAGTTCGATCATCTTGTGGGTGTGCCTAACATATCTGTTTCGAGTTAGGCCGTCCCACGGGTGTGGCTAATCGGATTAACTATAATTATTCCAAGTAAGGTCGTCTTATTGGTGCGCCTAATCGAATTAAGTGTAACTATTTTGAGTTCGGTCGTCTTTTGGGGGCGGCTAATCATAGTAACTGTATATGTTCTGAGTTAGGATGTCTTATTGGTTCAGCTAATCAGAGTAACTATAATTGTTCCGTGTTAGGTCGTCTTATGGGTGTGGCTAATCGAAGTAATTGTAAGTATTCCAAGTTCAGTCGTCTTATGGGTGCGACTATTCATATTTGTTCCGAGTTAGGCTGTCTTACGGGTGGAGCTAATCAAACAATGATACAGAAATTGTTTACAAAATTTTAACCGATTGAAAATGCATTTTAATCAGTTGTTTATATTAGCAGCAAAAGCAGAATTAAAATAAACAGTTATAAGGAGTTAGAGAGAGAGAGATTTACACAGTCAATTTTATACTGGTTCACTCAACCTTGAGCTACATCCAGTTCCTAGAACAACCACTGGGTTCCACTAGTAATCACTTACAGATTACAACATCACAACCACAAAGAGGTTACCTTGAAAACCACAAGATCCACTCACACTCTTTGCAACTACACACCTCAAGTTACAACACCCTCTAACTTTGTAGGATTTCACACACACTTACAAGTTTATGAAAGTACAATTACAAGAATCGTGAAAGGCATAGAAAACACCTAAGATTATAGAAACCAGGTAGTCCTATGATCAAATCTTGTACCAGTGCAAACCTAAACAACAATCTTGCAAACTTTTTAAAACTTCTTTCAAAACTAATATCAATCTCACTTTGATTTCAACCTGTGTAAAACTTGTGTATTTTGTTTTGAAAGCAAGGCTATTGATGAGCATATATTTATTCACACACAATAGCCTTAATTATAGATTATTGGAATATAATAATAAATAAATCCATTGTTTTAATTAATATTCTTATAATTGGGTTTATTTGGCCTTAACTATTATTTTTGTGTTTTAGAGTAAATTATCCGGAGGAAGCATCTACCTTTGTGAATGGGCCAAATATGCAAAAGTTCAAGTTGCTTCTTGAACCAAAACAGAAACAAATTCAGAGGAGAAGAAAGAGAAAATAAAATCTACAATATCTCAGAAATAGAATTGGAAGCAAATCATCTACAAAATACAAGAATTCTATAAAGTTGGAAACTTGGAAACAGTTAACAAAATATAAACTACAATATTTTCCCAAAATCTTTGGAGCAGAAATGATGGAAGAGGCCCCAACACCAATCCTATCAAAGGCCACCAAAATGCTACATTTAAGGCAATCACTAGAGTCATAGTCAAAGAGGGGTCAAGGGGACATTTTTACATGTCATAGACTCTAGTGTGAGATAGTTCTTCCTTTTCTAGTTAAAGTAGCACAGTTTAAATCTTTTTGTAAATGTGATGAAACATGCAAAGTGGTACTTAAAAGACTAAACCTAAGTTTAATTAGAAATAACCATTTCTAAGTAAACTTAGGACCGACCCAATTAGCTAGACCTAATGGGCGTAAATTCTAGACAACCCACACAAGGAATACTTCTAGAATTTACCTCCATTTAGGCGCCACTTCACCCATGTGCTCCCATGTGCCATGTGCTCCATGTGCTTCCGTGTGCTCACACTTGCATGTAATTTGGCTAGCATTTCATTTGTATTTGGCTCTTCAAATTCCAGCCCTCCAATCCTATATAAGGAGGTGCTTGGCTCTCATTTTGTAAGATTAATTTGAGTATTGTTATGCTGCCAAACTTGAGCCATACATACTCCCTTTGCCTACAATCTCTCTAGATTTAGGTTATTGATCTTCAACCCATTCACCCACCAAAGAGGGCTGGCCGAACCTCCGTCACATCCTTACTATTCCTGCACCTACAAGGCAGCCACACCTCTTAGGAGGGCCTTGATCCATCAACAAACCACTAAGCTTCCGCAAACCACCCCAAAAACACAAAAGAGAATAGCTCAATGCCATCATTTGGTATCTAGAGCTATGGTCTTCAAGAGATAAGTATCTCTTTGTATTTTTCTGCTTGAGTTCTTCTTATTTCCATCTTGTTCATCTTGTGTTCATCTTGTCTTGCTGTTTTTACGTTTTTAATGTGATTTGAATGCTTTTCTATGCATTTCAATCGGTAGTTTTTGTTCAAATTGTGCTTGAGCATCTTATTTCAATTTTGTGTAGGATTCTTGGTACTTTGTGTTGCTGTTTTTGATTTTTTAGGTTGCTTGAGTCTTGATTGAAATTCTATTCGGTTCATATTAATATGTTGAGTCATTTTATTTTCTGAATCTATAAGTTTTGTCAAGTCATGTGATTCCAAAATTTGTCAACAAATCTTAGTAGTACTTTTCTTGAATTATTTGTTTCTTGTTTTGATTTGAGTGCTTAATCTGAATTCTGTTTTGATTTGATCCTTTGGTGCATTTTTATTTTTAGTTTGAGTTCATATTTGTGTGCTAGATCCACACAAATTCCATCACATTAATTCCATTGTATTTTTGAAGTATATCTTTCTGTTTTGATTCCAGATTTCAGAATCCTCTGTTTTCACAAATCTGTTTTGGTTGTTTTGCTTTATGAAATTTAAATACGTCATAATAAAATTATGAGCCTCTGGATTTCAATAGTTTAAGGTGTTAGCACAAAAAGAAAAAAAGAATCAGTTGAAAAAACAAAATAGAAAAAAAAAGATAAATCATACAAAAGAAGTGTGCATTCTGGCGCTACACCTGGCGGTAATTGGACACTGTTTTTGGAAAATTTATCATAATTAATTGGCACATGTGATTGGAGTGAAACCAACGCCAAAAGTTTTTTAAGAAGCTGAATTGATTGTGTTTAAATTTTTTAGAAACAAATACAAAATAGCCAGCTCAACATAAATCATTTAAGTCACGCTTTCTGGACCACAATATTTTCAGTGGTGTTGTTTTGGTTTTTCAAATCAATTCTAGTGCCAATCTTTAGGTTCCTTTTGTGTGCCATCCATTATTTGAGTGCCTATTTTTATTTTCTTGTCCAATTCATTCTGAACTCCTTCTAGTTGTGTCACATTATTAAATCCAATTGCAGTGGTGCTGTTTTAAAATTTTAATTGTTTCTTGCTTTCTTTTCTTGACCTCTAAATTTGTTGGTGGATAAATATCAATTGGTGCTTATTGAGTGGGATTTGACTTGAGGAGAGTCTAGCTCTACTCGGTAGGTACTGTTTTGAAGAATTTAATTGCTTAAATCAAAGAGGATCAAGGCAAGGGGCAGTCACTAATACAAATACCAAAATACACTATACACTTTGAAGGACACAACAAAGAAGAGTAACAACAAGTCAAAGGAGTGCCTTGCTGAAATTTAATTTGTGCAATTTAATTTCTTTGCATTTCTTAAATTGTAATTACATTTCACTCTTGTTAATTAGTGTATTAATCACGAATTAGACGGTGAGTGTGTCTTCAAAGGCTCAAAGTGTCTAAGAAGCCTCACCTAGGAAACGACTAGTTTAAGCTTTCTAGATTAGCCTTTGTTAATTGCTTTAGTTAGATTTCCTTACATCAATACTTGCCTAGTTTTGCTTAATTTGCTTATGCTTATCTTTTTTTAAAGCTTTGATAAATTGCTTTAGTTGTTAAATAGCTTTGCATAGTTTTCTTGCATAAAATTTGATTTCTCCATCCTCATTGTGTTCTAAGTGAATTACCTAAAGAAAGAATAGTGTGAAGATTTTGAGGGATAGTTTTTGGCTAAGGCAAGACTTGGTATTTAAGTAGTCCTTTGTGACTCACCTCTCTTACCTGAGAAGCTACCTTCATTAACTTTCCTCTTCTTTCTTAAAGTAAAGCATTTCTAAACACAAAGTTTTAGTCATGTCTTCTCACTCCTTTAAATCTCTTAAAAGTGATGTGAAATCCTTGAAATCTCTTTTAAAACAACTTTTCAAGGATATTCAATCAATTTCATCTAAACAATTGGAGAGTGAGGCCAAAACTAATGAATTGACTAAAGCAAAGGATGAGAAGTCTCAAATTTCAAAAACATTACATTCTCATGCATATAGCTCTCAAGTTTATGATTCTTTTGGGGAGGAAAGTCTTAGGATAAATGAATATCATCAACCATCCCCTATGAGAGCTAGAAAAGAGAGACAAGAAAACCTAAAGGAGGTTAAGGTAGAGCTACCTCATTTCTATGGAAAAGAAGATGTAGAAACATATCTATATTGGGAGATGAGGGTAGAGCATTTGTTTACTTACAACCATGTGACTGAAGAAACCTTAGCTACCTTAAGTTTTCAAGATGATGCTATGTATTGGTGGAATGCCCTAAAAAGATAGAGACATCTCCACAAGGACCCTCCCATTACAAATTGGAATGACCTTAGGGGAGCCTTGAGATGTCGCCATATTCCCTCACTTTACAATAGGAAGTTGATGGACAAGCTCCAAAGACTTCATCAAAGAGATATGAGTGTAGAAGAATATTGGCAAAAGATGATGTCATATATTAAGAGGGCAAGGATTAACGAAGACAACCATACCACCATTGATGTGATTCCACTAGCCATATAGAGAATGATTCTTGACATTCTTAGGAATCACCTTGAGTTGGACATTATAGAGGCAGTTTTCTTAGAGTTGGATCATTGTTCTAAGACAAGAACTCACCAAAAACTAGTACCAAATCCCAAACTCATTTGGATGTTTCACATATTGTCAAATTGAACCAACAAAAAGAGGTAAAACTAAGAAGCACCGAACAGAATTGCATAAGAACACATTTGAACCGAACAAAGTGAAATTAAAAATGCAAGAACAACAAATAGGTGCTGGAAAAACAGAAAAGCCGAACCAAACAACAAGACAACAAGCTAGAACAAAGAATTAACAAAGAAGAAAGGAAGGAGAGAAGAATTGCTCATGAAGATGGAAGGATGATGGATGATCTCGCCACTAGAAGTGTGGAATGCTCCTAGATGAGAGTGCTGCCGCCACTTGAGGACTCCATGGATCCATCAAGATAAGACTAGAGAAGAAGGCTCAAAAGCTCTCCAATGATCACTCAAAATTTAAGTAGAGTTTTCTTAGATTAATTCCAATCTCAATTTTACAAAGAGAGCACCTCTATTTATAGCCTAAGGTGCTGAAAATGCAAGCTAAAACAATTCAAATTTCCCTCCTAAAGCTAGCTAAAACCGGCGCCTATTTCAAGCCATGAGGAAGGTGTGACTCCTTCCTTCACTTTGGCACCTCCTATTCTACTTCTACACCTATCTACTAACACACCCCCCCTAAAGCTCCTAACTAAAGCCTAAAAGATGCTATAACAATAGAGGTTTCTAAAGTTTCCCTCTAAGCACCTTCAACTAAAGAAATTACAAAAAGAGAAAATAAATGTCCTCTAGCTCCTAAAGCTTTAAACATGCTTCTTGTAAGCCTTTGAGGTGGACTTTGACCTCCATGGGCGTCTTCTATTTGTGCCTCCACCTCCTCTTGATCTTGTTGATTGGCTTCTATGTTCTCTTGATCTTGATCTCCATCAACCATAGCTAGGTTTTTAAGTGGTCTCAAACTTGAGATAAGAAACAAAGTTGAACTTTTACCTTATAGACATTTAAATGACTTGATTCAACTTAGCATTAAAGTTGAAAAACAAATTTTGAGGCAACAATCAAGTCAAAAACAAAGTTCATACTATGTATCTGATGACAAGGATGAGTTTCCTAGAGTGGAAGAGCATACAAAAGAAACATCTCTAGAACTTTCCCAAAACCTAGCCAAGCATATCTCACACACTCAAGTTAGAGAAATTCAATGTTTAGAATGTCTTGGTAAGGGTCATCTAGCATCTCAATGTTCCAATGAAAGATCTATGATCTTAAGGGACAAAGATGAGAATAGTAGCCAAGAAAAAGAAGCTAGTGAGAGTGATGAAAATGTAAAAATAGAAAAGCAAGAGAAAACCCTTGGAAAGCAAAAGGCGTGGGAGAAGAGTGTTCCTTCCCACAAGGTCATTCAACAAGAAGGAAAAGTTGAAAATACCTTTGAAAATATGCTTCTTGTTGAACAATCTAGCGTTACCTTTTGTAAAGGAACACTTGCAAGCCTAGTAAAAAAAGAGGAATCCTTAAAAGAGGCTTGCATAGATAAAAATGTAGTAGATTATTTTTCATATGTGTTAAGATCTCACCAAGTGAAGGTCAAGTTATCTATAGGCAGCTACAAAGACAAGTTTTTATGTGAGGTAGTGCCTAAAGAAACTTGTCATGTCTTATTGAGACAACCATTGCAAAGAATTAAAATTTTCATGAACAAAGGTTGTATCAACGAGACTACCTTCACACATAAGAGAGAAATTCTTCATGAAGGAGAACTCATGGGCCAAATTAGATTTGATAAAACTCTAGAGCTTTTAAAAGGAAAACTCTTATCACCCATGAGAAAAGATGTTCAAAGACATTACCCTAGATACATTCCTTGTTTTAAAAATACATCTAAGGCGATGTCTCATGAACTCTATACTCCTTTACCTTTTGCAAATGATCCATTGGAAGATATAAAGCTGGATTTTATATTAGAGCTTCCTTGGACCACAAAAGGTATTGATTCCATTTTTGTGGATAAGCTCTTCTCTAGAGAAGTAATGAGACTTCATAGTTTACCTCTAAGCATAGTATTGAAAAGAGCTCCAAACTTTGAAAACCATTTTTTGAGGATACTTTTAGAAAAACTTGGAACTAAGTTGTACTCTTCAAATTCTTATCATCTTCAAAAGTGTACCGCCCTGGTGGTCGGGTGTGACGACGTGGCATCCTGCTACAGTGTAGGCGTGTTGACAAGGCGCCAGGTTGGCAGATGGGAAGGAAGTCGGGAGGCACGTGTAGCCGCCAGTTGTTAAGTTGGCGTGTTCCGATTTCCAGATTGCCAAAATGGGCGATCGCCAGGTTGAAGATGAAGTCGCCAGATGTAGACTCAGGCGACCAAGCAGTCGGAGATCGCCAGAACAAGCACATCGCCGAAGATGAAGGAGAAGCAGATTATGAAGGCGGCCGGCGAGACCACAGGGAAGGTGTATGAAAGTCCCCAACTCGCCAGTTCCAGTAGAGATCGCACTCCTAAGTTTGCTATGCACTGGGCAGTACCATGCATACGTAACTTAGCCAAAATGAGAGTAGAAGCAGCGCCAAGTCAGGGAACCTCCAGATGATGGCACATGTATGGTTGGAAGCGGGCCACGTGTCCAAGTCTGCAACTGCCAGGAGAGAGAAAGTCACCAGGTATATAAGAGCTCTTAACAAACTTTCTGAGGTACGCACGTTCAGTTCATACACTTTACGCTTGCGAGTGAGAGAGGATTTGCACGGTTCTCGTTCTTAGTTTTTGGTGATACCGTCACTGACTTGAGCGTCGGAGTGCGATCGGCCGCAGCGGCGCCGTATCGTTTCTTTGCAGGTTCTTGAGATAGAACCCGAGGAGGAACGGAGGTGATAAGCGGTGCGCACGTCGATCCCTTGACGAGGCATTCTCCAGCGCTCCGGTCAACAGGCAGGATCAAAAAGAATGGTCAAAATGAAATTGAAAACATAGCTCTTTCTACTATGCCTAGAGTAATATTAAAAGACAAACACAACTCTAGAGATGAGCATGCATACAATAAAGTAGTCCACAAGACTACTAATATTTCTACATTTGAAGTTGTATGTGGACTTAATTCTCTTTCTCCTTTTAAGTTGTCACCATTTCCTAAAGGATTTATGCCTAAGGAAGAAGTAACAAAGACTAAAAATTTTAAAATGAGGATTAGGGAACACATACTGTACCGCCCTGGTGGTCGGGAGTGATGACGTGGCACCCTGCTACAGTATAGGCGTGTTGGCAAGGCGCCAGGTTGGCGAAAGGGAAGGAAGTCGGGGGGCTCGTGTAGTCGCCAGTTGTTAAATTGGCGTGTTCCGATCTCCAGCTTACCAGAATCGGCGATCACCGGGTTAAAGATGAAGTCGCCAGATGTCGATTCAGGCGACCTAGTCATTGGAGATCGCCAGAGCAAGCACATCGCCAAAGATGAAGGAGAAGCAGATTATGAAGGCGGCCGACGAGACCACAGGGAAGGTGTATGAAGGCCCCTAACTCGCCAGTTCCAGTAGAGATCGCACTCCCAAGTTAGCTATGCATTGGGCAGTACCATGCGTAAGTAACTTAGCCAAAATGAGAGTAGAAGCAGCGCCAAGTCAAGGAGGCTCCAGAGGGTGGCACGTGTACGACTGGATGCGAGCCACGTGTCCAGGTCTGTAACTGCCAGGAGAGAGAAAACAACCAGGTATATAAGAGTTCTCAACAATCTTTCTGAGGTACGCACGTTCAGATTATACTCTTTACGCTTGCGAGTTATAGAGCTTACTGTGAGAGAGGATTTGCACGGTTCTTGTTCTCTTAGTATTTGGTGATACCGTCATTGACTTGGGCGTTGGAGTGCGATCGGCCGCAGCGGCGCCGCTCTGTTTCTTTGCAGGTTCTTGAGGTGGATCTCGAAGAGGAACGGAGGTTCGAAGCGGTGCACACGTCGATCCTTTGACGAGGCAGTTTCCAGCGTTCTGGTCAACAGGCAGGATCACATACAACGACCAAAAGAGAAATATTGTAAAAAGTTGCCAAAAACAAAAGAAAAACAAAAATGGCAACTTCATAAAATTGATATAACTGCTTCAACTAACTCATTTTCTTTATTTGATAATCCCCCTAGATGGACGTTTGATCCGGGAGGACAATCTTAGTTGTCAACGCAAGAGGCTGCTATCCAAGATCAACACTGTGGATTTGAGGATAGATTTTCTCAAGAAGGAGGAGATGATGGACACCATCCAACCATATACATCCATCTCCCTAGCCATGAAGAAGAAGAAGCAATGGATTTGAGGACAAATCCTTTTCAAGAGGGAGGGGATGATGGAAGAGGCCCCAACACCAATCCTATCAAAGGCCACCAAAATGCTACATTTAAGGAAATCACTAGAGTCATAGTAAAAGAGGGGTCAAAGGGACATTTTTACATGTCATAGACTATAGTGTGAGATAGTTCTTCTTCTTTTTCTAGTTAAAGTAGCATAGTTTAAATCTTTTTTGTAAATGTGATGAAACATGCAAAGTGGTACTTAAAAGGCTAAACCTAAGTTTAATTAGAAATAACCATTTGTAAGTAAACTTAGGACCGGCCCAATTAGCTAGACCTAATGGGCGTAAATTCTAGACCAACCACACAAGGAATACTTCTAGAATTTACCTCCATTTAGGCGCCACTTCACCCATGTGCTCCCATGTGCCATGTGCTCACACTTGCATGTAATTTGGCTAGCATTTCATTTGTATTTAGCTCTTCAAATTCCAACCCTCCAATCCTATATAAGGAGGTGCTTGGCTCTCATTTCGTAAGATTAATTTGAGTATTGTTATGCTGCCAAACTTGAGCCATACATACTCCCTTTGCCTACTGTTCCGTCCGGTTGACCGGGACGTCTTCGTGCGCGACCTCAACCGTCGGCTAGGGACTCCTTCCCACTGGTTACCTGTGGATTCCTGCAAAAAAGAGGACAACGAGGCGCCCTAGCGGCCGTTTGCACTCCGACGCTCAAGTCAGCCAGCAAGAAACACCAAAACTGTTCACCTACGTCTCTGAGCACCGCGTATGGCACGCTGAAGATGATAAAAAGAAATGTGTATATGTGTGTGTGTTTTCTCCCTCTGGCAAAGATTTTTTCCCAGTCCCTTGTGCGTGACCTTAAGCACGAGCAAGCAACTAGAGAGTTCTCTGGTAAATTTGCCAAAAGTTCCAACCCTGTTTCCAACATTCTCCGCGCTATTTAAACTACCCAAGCATTTAAAGCGCCTTAACGCGCCTTTAATTGCAAAATGTAACGCACTCAATCAGCGTAACTGATTTAGGAAACGTAGCGCATTTAAGACGTTGAAACGCTTGGGAGCCATTATAGTACCTGAATGTTCGAAACAGAAACTGTATTGAATGACTTTAATTACCTGGTACCTGACTGGAGGGTGTTTCTATTCTGACATGGCTGTCGTACACGTGGAGGGCCTCACGACGCCATGACCCCATCTGGGGGCGTTTCTACGTGTGAGTCCTCCTGCTTGGGAGTGCTACTGTGCTAGGGGTGACTTTTTGGGTGCCAACTCATGCCCCCAATTATCTAGTCACTTACTTTGAGAGCGTATCTGCCTTCCTCTCGCACCCTGGGCGTGACCTTCCTCTTGAGTCGTATCTGTCCCAAAGGCGTCTCGGGGGCGGCAGGAGTACTTCACGAGTCAGGCTGCCCTACACTGGTGCTATTACTATGGCCTTGAAGCCACCTTTTCCTTCTCTTTATCTCGGCCCCGGGTTATCGGGACCTGAGGCCTCCCCACGGCGTTGCTCCCTCCATGGTCTTTCCTACCCGTGGGTATCGGGGAACCACACTGTGATCGCCTTTGCTTTAGTACTGTTTGAGCTGGCGACGCCCTGATTGGGCGACGCCATCACCTAGGCGACGCTTTGTCCTGACGACGCTTCCTCTTGGCGATGCTGGCACTTGGCGTCTCTCCACCTAGGCGACGTCTTGCGTTGACTTTGACTCTCCAGTCGTTGACTTTGACCTTGACTTAGTCAACGCCCGGATATGGGACGGTACACAAGCCCCCCAGTCTTAAGCCGAAGACTTGTCTTCAGCGCAAAGACTAAAGCCTCGCCCACGCCGTCCACGTGCCTTCACGTCCTTCCGGGCGACGCCTCGGGCGTTACCTTTACTTCGACATTGACTTTGATTCTTGCCTTGGTCGACGCTTGATGACAGCGAAGAGCTCAAGGTTTTGTCCGTGCCATCCACGTGGCGCTTCTTGTATGGCTGACAGGACGTTCCGTCATTCGACTTAATCCACGTGGCGCTGCTTGTATGGCTGATGGGACATTCAGTCATTCCACTGAGTTCTGACTCCTGCTGTGCCCCAGACCCACTTTCGACGGCGCATCGTACCACTGGATACTCTGTTGATACGACGCTCTCTGATTTTAACCAGCGGTGCCAGTGTCATCTTTTAATCTTCTGCCACGTGGATCAATTGTGCGGTGCATCCATTCGCGTCGTTTGGCGCTCTAACCGCTTTATTTAACTCTTCAAACTCTGAAACTATCCTCATCACTTTCTCATTCTTCATAACCTACTTACGTTTTTTCTTCTTGCACCCTTCCTTCTTGCACCCTTCCTTTTCTCACGAAGGGTTGTTCCAGCATTCGCTTCCCTCGCTCAGCTCTTGCATTTCTGGCAGTCCCTACACTCTTGACAATCCCTGATCTTGTTAAAGAATGTCTTCTCACGCCGCTTCCTCCAGGGTCAATCCCAAGGACTTGTACCCTCGGGCTTCGAGTGAACTTCTTGACGAGTATTCATGCTTACTCTCTACCAGGGCCATAAGGGAGCACAAAGGGGATTTGTGTTCCTATGACCATCGGGCCTTCGCGAGGAGGCATGACCACGACATCGCTGTGCTCCCTTGCACTCTAGGGGAGCCAGTATGTGGAGACGAACGGGCCAACGAAGGGGTCCCTTTCTTTTACTTTTACCAGGTGGTGTTCAAGACCATCGGAGTGCGCTTACCCTTTTCCTGGTTCGAGAAGGAACTGTTGACGGAGATCAACGTTGCTCCGGCCCAGTTATATCCCAACAGCTGGGCCTTTGTCAAAGCCTTCGACATTCTCTTCGGGTTTCTGGGCTGTGCACCCTCGGTTGACCTCTTTCTTCACTTCTTCGAGGTGAAGAGGCAGAGACACAACCTCTGGGTAACTCTCAGTAATGTACCCGGGAGAGTTCTCTTCACACCCTTCCAAACCTCGTTCACCGGGTGGAAAGGCCGGTTCTTCAAGATCTGCCGGACTGACCTTGTTCCCGACGCTCTGGATGGGTTTCCACTGTACTGGGTGAGAGAGGAGAGGGCCCTCAAAACCAAACCCTTCAAGAAGCTGGCTCCAAGTGATCAAATAGCTTGCCGGATTCTTGCTGAGGCGGGAGGTTTTGACTCTGCCACTTTGATCAGCCTGGAGTTCAACGCTGGGACTCTCGAAAAGTACATATGTAAGAACCACTGCCTTAGAAACCTCGGCCTTCATTGCTTTCTAACTGTGTATGTCTTGCTTCATGGTGTCTCTGACACGTTTATCTCCCTTGGTGCAGGTTCGAAAATAAACCAAGAAAGGAGGACACGACTTACTCGAGCTCTGCGGGCTGGAAAAGGGGCTACGCCTTCCTCCAGTGCTGATTTTGATGATCACTGAGAAATGGCTTGTTCGTGTTTTTGCATGATCTGTAGCGTTTGCTCCTTTTGTGCTACTCCCATTGTATTGAACATTGCTTGTAACAACAACTTTTCTATATCATACTCGATTTTTTGCAACGCCACTTTACTTTGCATATGCTCCGCGTACCATTGTATTTCGAGAGTTCAACGCTAGGACTCTCGAAAAGTACATATGTAAGAACCACTGCCTTAGAAACCTCGGCCTTCATTGCTTTCTAACTGTGTATGTCTTGCTTCATGGTGTCTCTGACACGTTTATCTCCCTTGGTGCAGGTTCGAAAATAAACCAAGAAAGGAGGACACGACTTACTCGAGCTCTGCGGGCTGGAAAAGGGGTTTCGCCTTCCTCCAGTGCTGATTTTGATGATCACTGAGAAATGGCTTGTTCGTGTTTTTGCATGATCTGTAGCGTTTGCTCCTTTTGTGCTACTCCCATTGTATTGAACATTGCTTGTAACAACAACTTTTCTATATCATACTCGATTTTTTGCAACGCCACTTTACTTTGCATATGCTCCGCGTACCACGCGCTTTTTCTTTCGTCCTGTTCTCCCAACGGTGTATGCCTTCATCTGGGCGACGCCTTCACATGGGCGACGCCACCCCGTGGCTGCCTTTGCTTTAGCACTGTTTGAACTGGCGACGCCCTGGTTTGGTGACGCCATGGCCTAGGCGACGCCTTCTTTCTTGACGACGCATCACATTACTTCAAACGGAGAAAGATAAAGGCTGAAAACCACGACACTTCTTTTTCTCAAACTGGTTTTACCTTTTATTAGGGTGACCTCATTAAAAAAACCCCCGAGAGGGAAAAAGAGCGTCCCCTTCAACTAAATTGTTACATACTGCTTACATAAGTCAACTGAAATAAAATTTTAAGTTGGCTGCATTCCAACTGCGCGGGATAGGACCTCCATCTAAAGTCTCCAGGTTGTACGAACCGTTGCCCTTAGCCTCAGTAACTCTGAAGGGTCCGGTCCATTTGGGAGACAGCTTATTCTTCAACTCGTATGGGTGAGCTTTCCTCATCACTAGGTCGCCAACCTGAAACTGTCGCGGCTTTACCTTAGAGCTATATTGCCGCTCTACTTTTCTCTTCATCGCTTCAGCTTTTATTCTAGCTTCTTCCCTGGCCTCATCTAGCAGATCCAGGTTTACCCGCCTCTCTTCATTGGATTCCTCCACCACAAAGTTTTGAAAACGTGGTGAGCTTTCATGTATTTCTACTGGAATCATCGCGTCCGACCCGTAAACCAAACTGAAAGGCGTCTCCATAGTAGAGGATTGGGGCGTGGTGTGATATGCCCATACGATCCTTGGTACCTCTTCCGCCCACGCCCCTTTGGCTTTCTCTAACCTTCTTTTTAACCCCCTCAGCAGAACTCTGTTTGCCGACTCCACTCGTCCATTGGTCTGGGGGTGTTCAACCGATGCGAACACCTGTTTGATTCCTACTTCGGCACACAGATTTCTCAACTACTGACTGGCGAACTGGGTCCCGTTATCAGATATCAGGCGCCTAGGTACGCCAAAACGGCACACAATATTCTTCCACACGAAATGTTGTACCTTGTGCGCAGTGATCTGTGCAACGGGCTCTGCCTCTATCCATTTGGTGAAGTATTCGATGGCGACGATCAAATACTTCATCTGCCTGATCGCCAGTGGGAAGGGGCCCAGGATGTCGATTCCCCATGTATGGAAAGGCCACGAGCTGTATATGGATCGCAATTCTTCTGGCGGTGCCTTGTGCCAGTCGGCGTGCTTTTGGCATTGCCTACACCGCTGGGCGTGCCGTGCGCAGTCCTCTTTCACTGTTGGCCAGAAGAAACCTGCGCGTATTACCTTGGAGGCTAAGGATCTCCCCCCTACGTGGCTCCTGCAGATGCCTTCGTGTAGCTCCGCCATTATCCTGGTGCACTCATCGCCACGGACGCATGTTAGGATAGGGTGAGTGAAACCGTGCCTGAACAGCACCCCATCCACCAGAGTATATCTTGCGGCATTTCTTTTGACTTTTTTACCCTCTTCAGGGTCCACTGGAAGAGCCCCATCCGCCAGGTATCGCTTATAGGGCGTCATCCAGCTGTCTCCCTTGGACAAAACGCATACCTGCATCTGCTCTTCCTCAGGCACGCCCGCGTACATGTTGATGCGGGGCGCCCTCTGCGTATCTTGGGTCAAAGAGCAATGACTCCTCAGCCTTCCCCTTGATGTATAAATCTGGAGGACATCCACCCTGTTGTCTTCCACGAATCTACGCGGAGCTTTGAGAGTCTCCTGGATCACTGTCCTCTGTCTACCCCCCTTGCCTGAGCTGGCCAGCTTTGCAAGCAGGTCAGCTCTGGCATTCTGCTCCCTCGGGACATGTATCAGCTCAAGAGCGTTGAACGCTCCCTTCAACAACTGGACGTATTTCAAATATGCTGCCATCTGCGGGTCCTTCGCCTGGAACTCACCCGACACCTGCCCCGTGATCAGTTGGGAGTCGCTCTTCACCAGGAGGTTCTGCGCGCCCATCTCCTTGGCCAGGAGCATTCCTACTATCAAGGCTTCATACTCTGCCTGATTGTTACTTGCCTTGAAGGCGAAGCGCAGGGCCTGCTCGATCAGTATCCCCCTTTCTGTGAGCATAAAACCCAAGAACTTACCGGCCTCTACCCCGAAAACACACTTTTCAGGGTTTAACTTGAGGCGGTACTTGGATATTGTGACGAACAACTCCTCCAGATCCGTCACATGCTGCGCCCGATCCTGCGACGCCACCACCATGTCGTCGACATGGCGTACACATTCCTCCCGAGCATGGGCGCCAGGACCTAGTCCATTAACCTCTGGTACGTGGCGTCCGCGTTTTTCAGCCCAAAGGGCATCACCTTATAGCAGTAACTGCAAGTCTCAGTCATGAATGCAGTTTTGTTCTCATCTCTGGGGTGCATCTTTATCTGATTATACCCTGAGAAGGCGTCCAAGAAACTCAGCACCTTGCTGCCGGACGCACTGTCTACCAAGGCGTCGATGCTGGGCAGCGGGTACGAGTCCTTCGGGCATGCCTTATTCAGGTCCGTGAAGTCAACACACATCCTCCACTTTCCGTTTGCCTTTTTCACCAAAACGACGTTGGCAAGCCACTCAGGGTACTGAATCTCCCTGATGTGGCCAGCACTCAACAGCTTCTGCGTTTCGTCTTTCACCACCTGCTGCCGTTCCTCATTGAACTTTCTCCTTCTCTGACGCACGGGGCGGACCGTGGCGTCCATGCTGAGGTGGTGACACAGAAAATCGGGATCGATGCCGGGCATATCCGAGGCGGACCATGCGAAGGCATCCAGGTGGCGTGAAATCACTTCCGCCACCCCTTCCTGTTCTTCTGGGCTTAGCGAACTCCCTAGCTTGAATGTCTTGCCGCCAATCTCCCTTTCTACGGCGTTAGTCGTTGGCTGTTCCCTGTTATCATCCTCGACGGGCGCCGCCTCCTCTACGAGCGCCGCATCCTCAGCGCTTTCCTCCATTGGTGCATCAGCTTCGGGCGTCGCCTTTGCTAGTAGGGCCTCATCAGGCGTCGACCCAGCGGGCGTCGCCTCAAGCATCGTCGTGTCCGTGCTGGGCGGACGTTCATATACCATGAACACACCTCTCTTTGTTTTCAGGCTGTTCTCATAACACTTCCTTGCCTCCTCCTGGTCTGACCTGATGACTATCACCTGACCACTGAGGTCTGGCAGCTTCATCTTCATGTGGCGTGTGGAGGACACCGCGTTTAAACGGTTTAACGCCGGCCTGCCCAGCAAAATATTGTAGGCGGAGTTGGCGTTCACGACCAGATACCGGATGCTTTCGGTACGGGAGGCCTCTCCGTCTGTGAACGTAGTCCTCAACTCCAGGTATCCCCGGACTTCCACCTGGTTATCCCCAAACCCATACAGGCATCCCGTGTAGGGACTCAACAGATCGGGGGACAGCCGTAACTTATTAAAGGTCGACAGAAACATGACGTCTGCCGAACTTCCTTGGTCAACAAGCACTCTGTGCACCTTCCTCCCGGCTGTGACGACTGAGACGACAACGGGGTCATTGTCGTGGGGTACCACATCTCGGAGGTCTCCTCTTGTGAACACGAGATCTGACTCCCACGGCTCCCCCGAGAGTCTCTCTTCGATTGAATTGACCCCCCTCGCGTATTTCTTCCGCTGGGAGGCGGTGGGTCCTCCGCCGGAAAAACCTCCAGCAATGGTGTGGACCTCGCCAAGCACAGGCATCTCGTGTGCTGGTTCTTCCGCCTGCGGCGGTGACAAGGTGGCGATCGTCGTGGGCTCCGCGACATAATCCTTTAAAAACCCAGTCCTCACCAGCTCATCTAGCTGGTAGCCCAACGACAGGCAGTTGTCAATGTGGTGCCCGAAAGCCTCGTGGAATTCGCACCAAGAGTCTTTACGAGGCCCCAACACCTTGTCGGTCTTCGCCGGTCGCCTCAGCCTCTCAGCTATGTTAGGCACGACGATCAAATCCTTCAACTCAACCACGAAGTTGTACCTCGCCGGTCTCGCTCTTTCTCTGGCCGGGCGATCGCCTCCTGCTGGACCCCGGGGCTGGGGCTTTCTGGCCTCGTAGGGGCGTCTCGCCTCTGGCTTCTTTCTTCCCGTCGTAGTCTCATTGACCCTGACGGGTTGAGCTCGCGCCGGTCCCCTCGGGCGTGAGGGCACGACGCTGGTGCGCTTCACACACACCTCCCCTTCAGAAGCAATATGTTCCATCGCCCTACGCCGTAGCTCAGCGAAAGTCCTAGGGCGGTTGCGGATGATGGATTCTCCAAAAGGACCGGGGCATACGCCTTTCACAAATGCGTACACGATCATAGGCTCCTCTGTCGTACCAACCTTCACGACCTGGGCCCCGAAGCGATTGATATACTCCTTCAGGGTCTCCCCTTGATACTGCTTCACATCGAATAGGTCGTAAGAGACCGGCGGCAGGGCCTTGTTTGCTAAGTATTGTTCCCTGAACAAACGCGACAATTGGCGGAAAGATGTGATATGACCCTCTGGAAGGCTAATGAACCAGTCCATAGCCATCCCGGTCAGGGTGCTCATGAAGAGCTTGCACTTGGCAGCGTCAGAACCGCCTACCAGGACCATCTGCGTGTGAAATGCAGCAAGGTGCGTCTCTGGGTCCTCCATCCCGGTGAAGATCACCTTGGGCCCCGCGAACGTGTTCGGGATCACCGCGTCTAGGATCTCCTGCGAGAAAGGAGTGGAAAACTCCCTTGGTGGGGAATGGTTCTCCATCTCGTCATGTCCAGGCCGCCTCCGATCATTTCTCAGGCCCTGGCGCAACTCCTCATTTACACGGTGGAGCTCTTCATTCCGCTCATGCGAGGCGTCGAGATCTGCCTGCATGCGTTCCTGTTCCATTTTCGACTCCGCCATGTCCTGCTGCAGCCCCCTCATTATCTCCAGGACCTGTTGCATGGATAGTTCTGCTGGGGCTGCGCATGCTGTGCTCCGTCTGGTGGGGGCCATTGTCACTCCAACCTTCTCCAACGTTACTGCGACTCAGTAGATTTTCTCAAACTTGTGATGGGACTGATGTTTTATATCGGCCCCACGGTGGGCGCCAAATGTTCCGTCCGGTTGACCGAGACGTCTTCGTGCGCGACCTCAACCGTCGGCTAGGGACTCCTTCCCACTGGTTACCTGTGGATTCCTGCAAAAAAGAGGACAACGAGGCGCCCTAGCGGCCGTTTGCACTCCGACGCTCAAGTCAGCCAGCAAGAAACACCAAAACTGTTCACCTACGTCTCTGAGCACCGTGTATGGCACTCTGAAGATGATAAAAATAAATGTGTATATGTGTGTGTGTTTTCTCCCTCTGGCAAAGATTTTTCCCCAGTCCCTTGTGCGTAACCTTAAGCACGAGCAAGCAACTAGAGAGTTCTCTGGTAAATTTGCCAAAAGTTCCAACCCTGTTTCCAACATTCTCCGCGCTATTTAAACTACCCAAGCATTTAAAGCGCCTTAACGCGCCTTTAATTGCAAAATGTAACGCACTCAATCAGCGTATCTGATTTAGGAAACGTAGCGCATTTAAGACGTTGAAACGCTTGGGAGCCATTATAGTACCTGAATGTTCGAAACAGAAACTGTATTGAATGACTTTAATTACCTGGTACCTGACTGGAGGGTGTTTCTATTCTGACATGGCTGTCGTACACGTGGAGGGCCTCACGACGCCATGACCCCATCTAGGGGCGTTTCTACGTGTGAGTCCTCCTGCTTGGGAGTGCTACTGTGCTAGTGGTGACTTTTTGGGTGCCAACTCATGCCCCCAATTATCTAGTCACTTACTTTGAGAGCGTATCTGCCTTCCTCTCGCACCCTGCGCCCTGCTACCCTGGGCGTGACCTTCCTCTTGAGTCGTATCTGTCCCAAAGGCGTCTCGGGGGCGGCAGGAGTACTTCACGAGTCAGGCTGCCCTACACTGGTGCTATTACTATGGCCTTGAAGCCACCTTTTCCTTCTCTTTATCTCGGCCCCGGGTTATCGGGACCTGAGGCCTCCCCACGGCGTTGCTCCCTCCATGGTCTTTCCTACCCGTGGGTATCGGGGAACCACACTGTGATCGCCTTTGCTTTAGTACTGTTTGAGCTGGCGACGCCCTGATTGGGCGACGCCATCACCTAGGCGACGCCTTGTCCTGGCGACGCTTCCTCTTGGCGATGCTGGCACTTGGCGTCTCTCCACCTAGGCGACGTCTTGCGTTGACTTTGACTCTCCAGTCGTTGACTTTGACCTTGACTTAGTCAACGCCGGGATACGGGACGGTACACCTACAATCTCTCTAGATTTAGGTTATTGATCTTCAACCCATTCACCCATCAAAGAGGGCTGGTCGAACCTCCCTCACATCCCTACTATTCCTGCACCTACAAGGCAGCCACACCTCTTAGGAGGGCCTTCATCAACAAACCACTAAGCTTCCGCAAACCACCCCAAAAACACAAAAGAGAAGAACTCAATGCCATCAAGAAAAGCCTGTAAAAGGACACACACATCAAAGAGAAAGAAGGAGCTTCATAGGGTTTTCTTAGCTTCTTTTCTTTGTAATTCTTTTGTTTTGCCTCCGCATGGAAGGCTAAACCTTTTTGGTTGATTCTTTTGTAATTCCCCATTGAGTTCTGAGGTTTTTTTCAATAAAAGTTTCGATTTTAATTCTCTATAGTAGTTGTTTTAATAGTCTAATCTCCTAGAAAACTGGTTTTTGTGAGAGGTTGTACTTGAACGCATGATTAAGAGTCTTCCTTATCTTAAACTTTGGTTTCTTAGTTAGTTCGCATTGTTCTAATTAATTTCTTGGGCGCATGATTCAAGAGAGAGGAGATAAGAATTCCCATGGAGTATACGCATGGAACAAAATGGGTATTGATTAAACCAGTAGACGCATGCTTTACTGGTGAGTTTCAGTTGAATTAGATTGACGCATGTTCAATCTGGAGGATTGAGAAAGGATTAATCATTAGAGAACCTGTGAAGAATTCAATGGTGGAATAACTTAGGGATCAACCGTTTTTTATTTGTTGTTTTAATCTCTTTTATGTTTTTTGCATAACTATCTCAAATCCCCTTTTTATCTTTATTGTTATTGTTAACTTTTATTGCTTGCACATAGATTCTAAACACTGATCAACTGATTTTACTATTGGATTCGTTGGGAGACGACTTGGAGTCACCTGACCACAATTATACTATATCTCTCTAATGTTAGACAAGTCTACGCTAGAATCATTTTAATTTGACAGCAAAACGACAATTATAAAATTTGGCACCGTTGTCGGGGAATCCAATTTGATTTTGGTTATTAGGTTTTTCTTTTTATCTGCATAACTTTTTTAATTTTATTTTCCTATTTTATTTTCTGCATATTCAACCTGTGTTTTCTTCCTATTAGTTTTTATTTATTTAGTATAGCAATAAATAACGAAAAAATAAATAAATAAAAAATTAAAAACCAAAAAACTAATATTATGATATCTCTTATCTTTATTTTATTTTGATTTTTTTTATTTTCTTTCTTTATATTTTTTATCTTTATTTTTGTTTTGATTTGTTTTATTTTCTTTCTTTATATCTTTTATCTTTATTTTGTTTTGATTTTATTTTATCTCCTATATGTTTTATCTTTATTTTGTTTTGATTTGTTTTGATTTTATTTTATCTTCTATATATCTTACCTTTATTTTGTTTTGATTTTTTTTATTACTTTATATCTTTTATCGTTATCTTATTTTGTTTTGGCCTTTATTTTATATATTTTTTGTTTTTTTTTAATATTTGTTTGCCATTCTTTATTTATTTTTGTTTTTTTTATTGTTGATGTTTGTTCTTGCCGGTTGACTCAGCCGCCCTTGACTTCAAAGGCAGATGGTGGCTCCTCCTATCTCTTAGTGGTTTCCGCTTTCTCTTTGGGTAGTTAAGAGTGGCTCCATTGAAACAGAGACCCTACCTGTTGATTGCACTCTGACGATCAAATCAATACTGGGCTAAGAAACAGTGAGTATGTAAATCAATTTCAGTCTTAGAAATAGTGTACCTTTTCTAGGGTTCTTACAACCCTTCCCTCAAGGATCTTTCCTTAAGTGGAATTAGGGTGCACTGGTGAGGCATCAAGTGACGCGTTGCACAAGCTTAACGCAGCCGCAACACGAGACTTGCCTCTTCTGGAGTGCAATCTTTCTAACGGTATGACCGCCAGGGTACTGTACCAACGTTGTGGCGCCATCTGTTTTGTGGGTGCCCTAATTATTCACGTGCCATGCATGCAGTCTTTCCCTGGAAACCCTAACCCTTACGGGCCTTAGTGCCTCTAGGGAACACTTGCTTGTCCTGTACCCGAATGTACTATACACACCCCATGCATGATCCTCTCGTGATTTAGGTCTTTCTGGTATCTGGGTGCTAACTCATACTATTTGTGGTGCCCAGCTTACGTGGCCCATTATTACTTGTCGGACCACCGAGGTCCGATGTCACGTCTGATGCCGATCTCATCAGCCGATGTCCGAGGTTTGGCCAGTACAATGTTTATATTTTGTATATTTATTTCTTTATACATTTTTTTTCTTCTCATTTTTTAAGAATTAAGTGTAGCATTTGCATTAGTTTTTTTTTTTAGAATTTTGCAAAATAATGGCGAAGTCGCATAGTTGTGAACACCACAATAAGGGCAGCTTTCTCGATAGCTTGATATTGAGTCTCTGGTCTCCTAATCTTGCAAAATGATCGAGCTGATAGCCCGATCTTTTATTGAAAAATAAAGGCGAATAGGGATTCCTGGAATGGGTTTACCGAGAACGGGAGGGGGGGGACTAGCCAGATATTCCTTTAACTTGGTGAAAGCTTCTTCGCACTCACTAGTCCACACAAAACGGTTCTTCTTCTTAAGACATTGGAAATAGTGATACCCTTTGCCACCATTGGCTGACAGAAAACGAGACAGGGCGACCATGCGCCCCGTTAACTATTATACCTCCTTCACATTAGTAGGGTTTCTCATCATTATGATCGTCACGCACTTGTCTAGGTTTGCCTCTATACCTCTTTTAGTTAACAAGAAACCAAAAAACTTCCCTGCTTCAACCCGAACACACATTTATCTGGATTAAGCCTCAAATTGTTCCTTGCTATATTTGCGAATAGCTCTTCCAGGTCAACCACATGTTGGTCTTCCTTTTTCGACGTGATGACCATGTCGTCCACGTATGCCTGAATGTTGCGTCCGAGCATTGGTGAAAGGATCCGGTCCATGAGCCTTTAATAGGTCGCCCCAACATTGTTTAGGCCAAAGGGCATGACCTTGTAGCAGTAACTGGCGACCTCGTCCATAAAAGTTGTCTTGCACTCATCCCTTGAATGCATACGAATCTGATTTTACCACGAAAAAGCATCCAGAAAACTTAACAGACAACATCGTGAGGTGTTGTCTACCAAGGAGAATGCTCAATAAGGGGTAAGAATCCTTGGGACAAGCCTTATTCAGGTTAGTGAAGTCAACACACATCCTCCACTTCCCATTTCCCTTTTTCACCAACACAACATTTGCCAACCACTCAGGGTATTGAATCTGCCTGATGTGGTCAGCTACCAAGAGTTTCCTAGTTTCTTCTCGGATGACGAGACGTTTCTCTTCATTGAATTTTCTTCATTTATGGACCACAGGTGATAGAGATCAAATAAGAGAGGATTTTACTAATGGAGGAAGAGGTCATTCACCTAAACATTTGAAGTTCTTCCTTCTAGTCTTCTAAAAAATGAAAGAAGAATTTAAATAAAGAGAGGACCAAGCCTAAAGCCAAAAGAAGACTACAAGCTTTCAAGAATGGGCTTTGATCCTGCCGGTTGACTCGAATGCAAGAGTCTTGCCACGTCAAAGGTATCTCCCTCTGGATCGGCTTTGCACCACGCTAGCTTCCGTCCTTCACACCTCGATTCTCCTCAACAACCTGAAAAAGACAGAGTGGCGACGCTGCGGCCGATCGCGCTCCGACGCTCAAGTCAGTGACGGAATCACCAAAACTCTAAGAGAGGAAAGCTAAAACTCAAGGAACCGTGCAAAATCTCTCTCAGCATACTCAAGTATTCTCAAAGCGTAAAGAAGTGTTCTAAACGCGCGTACCTCTGAATCTATTAAGAGTCCCTTATATACCTGGGAATTTTCTCTCTCCAGACGGTTATACCTCCGGACACGTGGCTCGCATCCAGCTGTACACGTGTTCCGCTCGACACGCCTATATTATCGCTTGCTGCCACGTCATCACTCCCGACTACCTGATCGGTACATAAGCCCCCCAGTCTTTAGCGGAGACTTGTCCAGCGAAAAGACTAAGAGGTCACGTCACCGTCGATCTACGTGGCGCTGGTACGGATATCCGTACGTCCGTACCCTCTGCCTTTCTGACGCTCCACCAAACCCCCTTTTTTAATCGCTCGACACGTGGCTTCATCAACGGTCGTCTTCAGCTGTCGTTTGCGCTTCCGAAAACGTTCGAAAAACCCTTAAACCCCTTGCGCTTCCACTGTTCCATCATCTTTCTGCACTCTCAAACGTTCTAAGTTTTTCTCTGCGAACCCGCGAAGCTTCTCAACACTCTCAATCTCCAACTCTCTTCAACGCTCATCCGATCACAAAAAGGTACCCCTTTTACTTCTTCTGTTGATATTTGCTTAATTTTAACTGATTCGCATCATCCATTATCTGTCTGAAGCATACGTTGTGGGCTGTTTTTTCCTTTTCTCCTTCTCTAGTAGCTTAGGGCTTCGTTCTTCGTCACGTTCATCCCAGCGAACTCTTGTTCGTTCGCTCTGTCTTCTTCGTCCTCAATCGAGTCGTTCTCTGTTAGCTTCGTTTCATCCTTTTTCTTTTTCCCTTGCAGTTCTTGCGATTGGTCACACGAAGTCCACCGCGAACCCTCCTCCTTCGTCGCGAAACCCTCCACCCCAAGCGCGTAGGGTTGCTCCTGGGGCAAATCCTCCACCAGCGCGTAACCCACCACGAGCATCTGGTGTTCCCTCTAATCAGGCTGAGAGGCCTGCTTCTTCTCACGCCAATCCCGCTCAGGCAACTCCGTCAGTCCCCAGAGGGGCTTCCTTACCTCCAAAAGACTACAAGGAACTCTATCCTTGGGCCACCCCAATCTTGTTAAAAGAGACTTCTTCAATAAACACGGAGTTGGGCGTGCACCGACTAAGAAAAGGAGACCAGCCTGACCTTTCCTTCCATAAAGAGCACGATAGCAAAGTGGCCGTGCTGCCCTGCCTCCCGGATGAACCGGTCTGTGCGGATAATAAGGGGAGCAACAGCGAGTTGTTCTGCTTCATCTACACCACCGTGTTCAAGAAGGTGAAGCTTAGGCTTCCTTTCACCCGCTTCGAGAGGGAGCTGCTCACCGAGCTCAATATCGCCCCCGCCCAGCTTCATCCCAACAGTTGGGCGTTTATAAGGGCATTCCAAATTCTTTGTGCACATCTGCTGTTACCGGCCTCAGTTGATGTCTTTCTCTTTCTATTTGAGGCAAAAAACCCTGGAGATCGCCTCTGGGTCAATCTGAACGGGATTGCTGGGAGATCCATCTTCTCAATCTTCCAGCAGTCTTACAAAGACTGGAAGGGGAAGTTCGTGAAGGTGTGCCAAAACGACCAAGATCCTTCACTGCTCGACGACTTCCCCTTATATTGGGTACACAAGGGGGACAAGGACGCTAAGGACAGCTTCAGAAGACCAAGGAGTCCTGACAACATGGGGGAATTGGACAAGGACCTTTGCCTCTTCTGGAAGAGCGTAGCTGCCGCCAACATTACCTTCCCCACTGCCTCGATCATTCCCTACGAGTTCTTCGAAAGCCAACTCGAAATACACATAGGTTAGCTCCTACCTCCATACCAAGTCCTTCACTTCAAGTTAATACTTAACTTAGCGTCTTCCCCGCTCTACTTTGGCATTCTATTACTCTGTGTTGACTCTGATCTTTCCATCTATGTATTGCTTATGTTGTCTCTGCATAAATGTGCTTGTATTATCTGATTCTGTTTTGATTGCTCAACCGTGCTTTACCTTATGCAGATAACATGTTGGGAAAGGGGAAATTAGCAGAATTGAAAGCGATCGCCCGATCCCATAAACTAGCGGCGGGCTCCCAAACCGTGCCTAACCCGGTGGTGGCGATCGCCGCTACTCAAGACAAAACCCCGCCCCGAGGTGCAACCTCTTCCGGGGTACTACCCGCCCCTCAAAGGATAAAACTTGTCTTGAGGAAGCCAAAGAGGAAAACTCCTCAAGTGGTACAGGAAGAAGAGGATGACGAGGCGACTGAGGATGCCCTTGTCACCAAAAGAACAAGGGTGGCTCCCTCTTCACCACCTGCACTCCCAACTCCAACACCGCCCTCACCTCCAGCTCCAACTCAACCAGTCCAAGCAACACCCTTGGCTGTCGCGCCCCCTGTGGTTGAAAACAGCGACCCAAACTTTATTGAGAATCCTCCAAGCGCCTCCACGCCATTCGTATCTGCTGGAGAGGGTCCTCCTTCAACCACCTCTATCGCTGGGGCCGCACCAGGAGGAGATGAGGGTGCACACAACTCGCCAATTTTGATAACAGAGTCTCCGACTTCACCACCACGCCATGAAGCCCCCCTCGCCCTTCAAACTCAAGAGGGTGGTGGTGAAAGTCAGCACCAAGCTCCTTCAGCACCTCCACCAGCAACAACTTCCAGCCTCCCATCCTCCATCGAAGAGGTCTTGGGGCCCTTCACAGCCAAGCTGAAGATGATGGCAGAGGATCTCCCCTCAATTATATCGAAGGCTGTGAAGGACTCCAACAAGAAGCTCCAAGATGAGAATGCAGCGCTTAAGGTGTCAAACCGCCTGATCCTGCCGGCAACTCGAACGTGGGTGAATCGCTTCGTAACACTCTCAGCCCTGTCTTCGCGACTGTGTCTCCTGAAGAATCACCCTCTGAACTTTCTCTCAGATGTCTTCAAAGTGTGACCTGCAAAATACACAGACGGCGCCTCTAGCGGCCGTTTGCACTCCGACGATCAAGTTAGTCCAACAGAACCACCAGAAACTGGGACTAGTAATGTGTGTGTGAGAAAAACTTGCACTCTGTTTTTTGTCTATCTTTTTTCTCTCCCTCACTCTCACTCTGATTCTGCCTTTTATCTCTCTTTTCCTGCTTCTGGGCATAACAGAATTATGTTATGCTTTTCTGGCATGTGTCAGAACCCTGTCATGCTTTTCAGAGAAAGCGTACCTTCAGAATCAGCAATGGGGAGCGTGAGAGTCTGCGCATGTCTGCGCTTGGCTGCGCCTGTCTGTACCTTTAGCGGTACGGAGTGCTCTTTTGTCTGGACCGCACCCCTCTCAGATGATGACACGTGGAGGCCTGCAACTCACATCTGACCACACACATATCACTTACTGGAAGGGCTCTAGCGCCTCTCTTTGTCTGCCCAAGTTACGCCCTTGCGGAGTAACTTAGGATGCTTCTCTTATCTGGGTAAATTGCATACTCTTAGGAGAACGTCGGGTGTGGCTGGTCTAGGCGCACTCACCAAACGTTACTCTCTGCGTAGGCGACTTACCCTTCAGGATGACACGCACGTAATGGGTTGAGGGAATCACCAATCACCGACTGGCTTACTAGTTCCCTCAGGCCACTCTCGTGCATGATTCCTTGAGGTGTGCTCATGCGAGGTCCATGCGTAACGCTCTCGCTGGGAACCTTAGTCCCAGTTTAACTGCGTGTAACACGAGACCCCGATGACAATACACCCGATGACTGATCAGTGTTTATTCGCTACTCGCGCTCTGCCTCCAGGCGCGAGTCTGGGAACTGGTCTGCTGGTGGTCCCTTGGCTACTGACCACCGATCACCATTCTGGGTGATCTATCCCCCGACCTCTCTACCGCCTGATCTGTCGGTGGTAACTTGGTTACTGACCACCGATCACCTCTCTTGGCGATCGTCCCCCTACCTCTCTGCCACCTGGTCCACGTGTCACCCTGCGAGTGGTCCACGTGGTTCTCTGATGCTGACGTCATCGACTACCGATGACCGATCGGATCACAAGCCCCCCAGTCTCGAGTCGAGAACTCGTTCTCGACGAAGAGACTAAGTGGTCGTGCCTTCAGTCCACGTGGCAAGTGGGGCCGCCTCACGTGCCACCTCACGTGCTGCTTCTTTAACGTTTGGACTCCCTCTCTTCATCTCGTGACACGTGGCGCCATCGACGGCCAGCGTTGTGCGTCGCTAGCGCTTCTTTCATTCAAATTGGCGCGCCCTTCCACTGTTCCTTCATCTTCTTCATTTGACTCCCAGACTCTCTGCGAACTTCTCTTCTGCGCACCCATCTTTCTTCAAATTCTCTGTGATCCTAAACTCTTACGATCATTCAAAGGTATGGTTTTTCTTTTCCCTGGCCCCTTTTTGGTCATCTTTACCGATTGCATTTATCATTCTAGTTATCATGCATTCTGGTTTTTCTTCTTCTCAACCCGCGCTAGGGTTTTTCTCGTGCTTCCGCCTCGACTTCTGCCTCCCCTTCTTTCTCCTTTACCTGGGCGTTTCTTTCTCATTTCCTCTCTCTGTTTTTCACCGAACCATCCATCACTCTCTCCCTTTCTATTTCTGACCCTTCGTTTTCTTCCATTGCAGCTATCTCTCGATGGCTCGCTTGAAGCAGATCGCTCGTGTCATTGCCTCCTCTTCTGGTGCACAACCCTCCGCGAGTGCACCAGCTTCGCCACCGCCCGTTGTCACCTCATTTCATGACAACGCCAAGGTCTATGAATGGGCCCCTCTGGCATTGCTATCTGAAACGTCCATCTTGCTACCCCAGGACCATCTTAACTCACTCCTGAGCCACAACCCGGACGAACCCTCGTGTTCCATAGACAGGGAAAACGACTTCCACATCCGAGTCCGCATCCCTCCCCGAGGGATGCCCATTTGCGCTGACGACAGGGCCACCAATGGGGTGCCCTTCGTTTTTGTTTACTCCGCGATCTTCAAAAGGTTGAAGCTGTGACTCCCCTTCACCTTCTTCGAGAAAGAGCTAATGATGGAGTTGAACGTCGCACCCTGCCAACTCCACCCCAACGCCTGGGCCTTCATCCGGGCGTTTCAGATCCTGTGCAACCACTTTGGGCACAACGCCTCGGTGGAGGTTTTCCTTTACTTCTTTGAGGCGAAGAAACCAGGGGATAGGTTTTGGGTCAGCCTGAACGGGGTTGCTGGACGGGTGCTTCTGGGCCTGTACCAGCAGTCCTTCAAAGACTGGAAGGGCAGATTTTACATGATCTCCGCCACCCCACAAAGCCCTCATCTGCTCGAGGGGTACCCCCTCTACTGGGTTCCCCAAGTTGAATTTAAAAAACCCAAGGACCTCGAGACCATGGCCCCCTACGAGCGCGAGCTGTGTGGGCTGCTCCTGGGGGCTAAGTTTGACTCCGCTCGCCTCATCAAGGATGAGTTTGATGTGGTTTCTCTGAAGAAATATATAGGTAGTTCTTTCTCTGCCGCCCCTTAGGACATTTATACCTCCTCATGCATGCTCTTATACTTTTCACCTTGCTTGCGTCTCTTAGCTGTCTAATTTTCCTCTTTCTTGCCTATGCAGATTCAATGTCAGGGAAAGATAGGAGGTTGGCGGTGTTAGAGCTTGCTAAACGCCGAGCGACCAAAGGGACTGGCTCCTCCTCTTCCACCACTGAGCCAATTGAAGCCCCTCCACTCTCGGTCGCGCCAGCCGAAGGCCCCGAGCCAGGGAAGAAAAGGAAAAGACTGGTGAAGGCTTCTTCACTTGTACCTGCTGCTGCTGCTGCCTCAGTGGAAGAGGAAAGCTCTGGCTCCCCCCTCATTCACCGCCAGAGGAAGAAGCCAGTGGTCGAGGGGGTCTCGTCTCTCCAGCCTGGAGAGATCGAGGTGGTGGAGGTAGAGGAAGGTTCACCACCTCCCCCTCCCTCTACTCGACCTGCTCCAGAGCCCGCATGCCCACCTTCTCCTTGCCAACAATCGCCCCCAGTCTCTCAACCGCCAACTTCCCCCCCAGCAGGCCAATCACCTGGTCCATCCGCTCACCCTGCTGGGGGTGCTTCTACTCAAAAGGAGTGTGCCCCGCCTGCACTACCAATCTCCACCGCAAATGCTGAACATGGTGGGTCTGGCTCGCGCCCAAGCAACACTGGAGCCAACCATGAGAACTTCAGCAGAGTTATCTCCATGGTGCGACAGCACATCAGCAACGGGGAGCTCGTCGATTGGAGCGGGGAGGAGATAGATGCACACCTTGCCAAGCAGGTGGTGCTCTCGCTGGAGTTCTCCACCCAGCATCGCAAGCAGAAGGCCCTAGAAAAAAGGGTGAAGGAACTTGAGCACGACAAGGATTCGCTGCAAAGTGACCTTGAAGCCGCTCAGGGGTCTGTTGAGCTGATGCGAGGCATGGTGGAGAAGGCCAGGAGGGAGTATTTGATGGAGGTCCAGGAGACCATCAAGATGGAGATCTTGATGGGGCAGACTGTTGGTCCTCTGGACTGCAAGGTGGCAGAGCTACAGGCTGAGAATTCTTCCTTGCGCGAACGGAGTCAGATGGTGGAGGAGTTGCAGGCTGAGAACGCCTCCCTACGCCAACAGGATTCTCAGCGGGTGGAGATGCTTAAGGCCGCCAAAGAGGCAACTGCTGCTGCTGAAAGGAAGCTTGAGGAGGCAGTGGGCAAGCTGTCTGAAGCTGCCTCCTCCCTTGCTGCCCTCACCACGCAGAGGGATGCTGCAGAGGCTTCGAGGCGAAGTCTGGAGGCGGAGAAAGAGGACTTGATGAACGTGGGCGCTGATTCCCTCATTGATGGATTCGAGCTGGCGCTCGAGCAAGTCCGCTGCGTCCTCCCAGAACTGGACCTTTCACAATTCAGCATTCATCACTCGGTGGTAGATGGAAAACTTAGGCCTCCTACTCCCTGAATCTCTTCCTTTTTGTAAATTTGACTTCGTCTGTACAAAGCTTCATTCTGTAACCTTACGTTTCTGCACCATTCAAATCTTTGTAACTGACAATTGTATGAACATCTCTGGTGATATGCCTTGATTTCAACTGCTCGATTTCTCTTTGTATTTTCTTTGGACTTCACTTATCTTTATGTGCGCGACTAACTGTTAGCTAGTTTAGGTTCAGCGCGATCTTGGGCTTTACCTTTCCTTTCGCACACGACTAAGTGTTAACCAGCTTAGGCTTAGCGCGATCTGCTTCTCTTACTCTTTGCGCGCGACTAAGTGTTAACCAGCTCAGGCTTAGCGCGATCTGCTTCTCTTACTCTTTGCGCGCGACTAAGTGTTAACCAGCTTAGGCTTAGCGCGATCTGCTTGATCACGACTGGCTATTCCCTCAGCTTGGTGTTTAACAGTCCTCGTGCGCTGCTTTGCACTACTAGCCAATTACCGACAACTCATCAGTGATCGCTCTTTAGTCCTTACTTAGCTTTCTCTGTCGCTCTAGCGCTAAGTGCATAAAGGACCTTGACATCGATCGCTCAAAGTGATGCCTCGTCTTGGGAAAAGAAAGTGTTTCTCGCTAACCCCTTTCCCTTTCCCCAAGGTCATCACCCTTTGGCGGGTTGAGTCGCTCATTCCCTGTCTCACTCCTGGGGTGAGAAAGGTTTCTGACTGAGAGTCTTACTGGGCCAATATTGGTGTATGCCAAGTGGGTAAGGACGTTTTGTCAAAACCTTTCCTTTCCCTCTCTTGGTCTTACTAGCACCCCTGGCTTTTCAAACCTTTCTGCTTGCACTCACACCTGGGGTGAGGAAGACTTAGATCGGTGCCAGTACTTGCGCCTAGGGCAAGTAGGGCCTAACCAATCACCTGCACTTGCACCTGGGGCAAGGAGGATTTTAACTTTAATACTTGAGCACACTTTATATGCTGGAAAT